>NW_027192228.1:0-56141 GCF_041956535.1 Calcarisporiella thermophila
CTAACCTAACCTAACCTAACCTAACCTAACCTAACCTAACCTAACCTAACCTAACCTAACCTAACCTAACCTAACCTAACCTAACCTAACCCTAACCTAACCTAACCTAACCAAACAAACTTAAATTGTCTGTTATCATTCAGATATAAAGACGATGGCTCGACCAGTTTTCGACACTACAAAGGAAATCCTGAAGTCGGCAAGAATATCAATTTCACATAGCACATTCAGGTTTGCTCATTTATCTTCTCTTACAATTCATTTTCAAGTTAAACTTGAGTTAGAAGTAATCATTTACGGAAACTAATATTTGGGCAATGTAGTGTAGCTACAACCAGCGAACACGCCCAATTGTGGCATTAGAAACTACCAGGGAAAACAATTTTCGCTTTGAGATTTCAGGCATCTCTTACGCACATTCGGTATGTGTTTCCCTTGCGGGTCAGCAGATAAAATCGAATTTGTTGAGAGTGCAGATTCCTGCTGGTGCCAGTTAAAGAGTATTTTTTGTGCTCTAAAGCATCCGCGCGGTGGCTGGATGTGGACTCTTGCGGTTGGAGTGACTTTGATGCTTTTATTCGCTGTCCACCCTGTTGCTGCTTCATCGAACTGGCCTAGGTGGGGTGTAGTTATCGGTGGGAGAGGAGCGGAAGAAACGAGTAAAGTTTCTGTGAGTGGGCATACGAATTCATCATCAGTACTCTCCTTACTGTGGATGGAAAGTATGCTCCTGTTTACTGCTTCAGGTTATGGCGTCATCCATTACAGAAAGGGAATCAAGTTTTTAAGTTGCTGGACAAAATATCTAGCTGCCAAATGGTGCTTTTGTAATGATGGTGAAACCAAACTGAGCGCATCTAGGAGCACGGTTGCAAGGTGGTTATTTGTACTTATTTTGATTGTTATTCCTGGACAAGTCAAGGCGGAGCCTACCCTGGCTCTTCCTGCTGGCCTAGTTGCTGGTTATTGTCTTGGGGCAGTACAATATCTGATCTCTTCTGCCGCTGCTTGGAGTGGAGCAGTGGCATTAGCGACGTGGGCTTCTGGTGAAACCGCCCTGGGTAAGGCCGTTACTGCAATCGGCAATCCATTCTGTCAGTGGCAAGAGGTGTTCGAGAGGCTGAGTGCATGGTGGGCGGGTCGTCCGGAAGGGCTACAGGACTGGAAATGGCGCGCAATCATGTCAGGGGCCATTGTTGTAGCTTTGCCTGATGACTACACCCAACGGGCATACGGGACAGGAACTGGGGTGCCATTGCGGCGAGTGTACAAAATACAAAGAGCTCCTGACAACTATGTCGGCGCAGCCGGATTCAAGTGGGCGATGGTAGCCAAACCAACTTATTTGTGCCGAGCCAAGCTGATATGGCCGGACCCAGAAGTGGTCACTGCGGTATTAGCCAAGGATGGAGATTCTGTAAGCGTATTTCTCGCTAGTTTACAGGTGATGCTACTGTTGGCAGCTGCCGTGTCAACTTCCATAACTAGCACTGCGATAAGTTTGGTGCAATATGGGGCCCTGCTGTTGCTCCCAAATGCTCTGGTCAGGTTGCTGCTCGTGTCTACAGCTCCATCTGCGAGCAAGATGATTGTCGTGCGTTTAGAGGAGGACCCACCCTTTGGTCAATGGGGTCGCGCACGGTGGCATAGCACTCTTCCATATGGTTTGGCACAAATGGGTATAGCCGCCGCTGTGCTATGGTCTTATTTCATAATGGGACGCAGTCTTGCTTCTATTCTGCGTCTGTGTACAGGATTGTTGTTTGGAATACCACTCATCCTCTCATATATTGTATACGCAATTTGGCCTTCAAGTGCAGCTGGAGGGTTTGTGATGTTCCTCCCTGGCACAGCGGGGCTGCTCGCGTGGGGGACAGCTATTGCGCACGATATTGCTCAGTGCTGGGCAAGACCTGCACTGGTGAGGGATGTTCTACAGCCAACTTCCCTCAAGCTCATTAGCACGTACGGCTCCTCTACTTGAGTAGAAGCCCCGTAAGTCTTACTGTTTTATTAAATCTCCACAGCCATATAGCTTACTGTAAATTATTTACAATCCATTTCGTAGCCCTATCTGCATTTTTGTGGAGAGGGGAATACATGTGAACTAAAATGTAAATCTGTGTGTACAGAAAAAATCAACACCGATTAATATCGAGAAGATATCGAGCAATAAGCTATTATCTTATGTATTTTTATCAATTCATTTATCGTAAAAAATAAATATTTTCGGGTGTCTGTATCATACTGCCGGTTATTCAGAATGATACCGTTTTATGAAAAAACAAATAGTCTGAATCGGTGAGCTGATGAGCATTCTCATTATACCTCCTAATCGCAAAATATTTAGAGTATTTGAAGACAATTGTTTATAGTATATTTTTATCTGTCTCTACCTGTGTGAGGATCAAAATGAACAGGGAAGTATGGCTATTCTCTTTTGGCAGGCCTGCCGTACCCTAAGATCGACACGTATACCGCTTTGCTGCCATACTATGTTTTGACTTGAGTGTACAGTAGAGCTTCAAATCCTGATATACTGTATACTATACCTGCAAAATAATTAAGTATAAAAGCCGTTATCAGCACATCTACATCCGAATTTCTTTTATTACTGTATCTGCTCCTAAAAATACTTTCGACCATCTACTAAACTCACGCAAACATTTAAGAACTTGTATTTCACCTTTCATAATCACAAAGGCTGGCCAAGAGCATTAACTGAGTAATTTTACCGTAGAAGTCACCTCTGCGATCTTGATTTTAAAGGTTCCTAATGAAGTTAGGAACCTTTAAAATCAAGATCCGTGGTCAAAATAAGTATACTAAATTTTGACCAATCAAATCCTGTTAGTCACCTAGCGGAACCTTCACATTTTAGCCATCTTCGGCTCAAAATCACTGATTCACATTTTGCTCCAACAATTACTTCATTAGGGCTTTTAGAAAATACGTAATTAGTACTATTTTGTTGATTTTAAAATGAGTTGGATACCATTGTAAACAGCCTAACTCTTGGCTCAGATATATAATCCCGATATAAAAAACCTATTAGCACCTACCCTTACATTCATATCTAGTTCCAATTTTATTTTTTATCCCATTGCATTCTTTTCAATAATATCAGTATGGATATTTCGAAATTGTTTGACGTAAAGGGCAAAATTGTACTTATTACGGGCGGAAGTCGCGGGTATGCAATAATTTCGTTCATTCAACTATATTTTCTTACCATTAGTATGTTATTTATAGTATTGGAGAAATGATTGCCACTGTAAGTGATGGGTGGTCTGCCGATTTTGCCTAGTTTATTACACTCAAGCTATCACATACACCAGCATTCAATGGGGAAATAAACTCACACATTATATATGTATATAGGGATTTGTTTCAAATGGCGCAAAGGTCTATATCTCAAGCAGGTCTGCCGACGTATGCGGACAGGTAATTAAACGAAATTGTACTTCATTTAGGGGTTTTGCAACTCATTGTTGATATCTATCGTTTATAAACTCCGGTGTAGGTTGCTGCGAGACTAAACAAACAGGGACCTGGCCAATGCATTAGCATTCCTACCGACTTGCAAAACCCAGAATCATTGAAACACCTAGCAGAAGAGCTTAGGAAACGAGAGGATCGCTTTGATGTGCTAGTGAACAATGCAGGAGTGTATAATCAACAGGATTTTGACACATACACTGAGGATAAATGGGACGAAATAATAGACATAAACTTGAAAGCCCCCTATTTCTTGACAAAGTAGTAAGTTGATATGATCTATTTTCCAAAAAAAAGGAGTCTATAGTGAATGGGGATGGGTTTCTCAAATACATTAAAAGATAATGAATAACTCTTTCTCCTTCTTTCGTTAATAGTCTCATTCCACTTCTAACATCAAAAAGCACACAACAAGATCCAAGTCGCGTGATTATGATTGGCTCTGTCGCCTCTAAACTTAATTCGGCGATACCAACCTACTTCTATTGTATATCCAAGGCCGGGCTTCAAAGGATGTCTGAAGCACTTGCTCCGCTGCTAAGCCAGCGCCATATCACTGTGAATACAATTGAACCAGGATTGTTCCGATCAGAGATGACGAAAGATCTCTTCACGCAATTCAGTGAGTCGGTCATAAGCGAGCTAATGAAAAAGCGGATTCCGTCTGGGCGTGCTGGTGAACCCGAAGATATCGCTGGAACGTGCATTTATCTAGCGTCGCGTGCGGGTGCATACACGAATGGAGCAACCATAAGGGTAGATGGTTCTCTCCTATATTCAGCCAGAGATATTAAGATATTGTACGTGACTGCGGGATTGCTTAAAAATCTATAAAGTAAAATTTATTCCCTAATCTCTAGAAACATATTATTCATAGATCCATCTTTTGCGATATTAATATGGACTGGAAACAAAAAATATAAACAGAGAAACACAGTCTCTGTTATATTAGTATCCACAATTTGATACTTGACATTTCCACATTTACACTTCAACAATAATCTTGCAAGGATCCTTTAGTTACAGATGATCAGATAATCAACAAACTAAATTATGTTCAGTTAGATTCATAAACAAGTTACGAAATATAGTAGGTAATATGGACGTTGCTATTCTAGCATTGATTATAAAATATAGGTATCTCTCAGGCGGGCCTGCAAAATACCTCAGTTGTGTTCAGATAGTCACCATTATGTAGGGCACAAGGATGCATGTATCAAATTTAGTATGCCTCTAACTGCTCACCCTGAAATCCTACTCATATCGGTTTGAAACTTTCCGTTCCTGACATAATCATTATGACACCCAAATAAGCACATTAATCCCCAAGCCTTTTTCACTCGCCACGTTATATGCGCATGTGTAGCATGGTCCAGGATTGCGCCTAATAACTGCATTCTTGCCTCTCTCCGAGCACCAGGCTCTCGCTACAGCCTCCGCTCCTTTGCCCGTCGCATTGATAACTAGAACCCCATTATTGTCATATTCGTCTGCGGAGGCGTTCTTCAAATCTTCTACGTTCCATATGTTCCTGTGGAACTTGGGCAGCTCACGTGTATGTACCTGGTGCTTCCCCTCCGGACCATTACAGGCTGGTACAGTCACAAAGACCGGGTTTGTATAGAGTGTATATGCGATGGAAGGCTCGTTGTCGATTTTGAATACCACGGTGGCACGATACTCCGTTTCGTCTTCGATCTCGGCTTTCGACATGGTGCTCGCGTTGGCGGAGAGGCTCACATCGAGTGGAAGCTCCTTCACGCGGATGCTTTCTAATGAGCAAGTTGTCATCTGTCGCACTGGAGGCTCCGGGATCACCCAGTTCAATTGGTCCTTAACTTCAGACATCCATTGGTAGATGTCCTCGTCAGGTTTGGGGCGTATTGTTTCATCGCCATCATCAGAGTATTTACCTCCTATATGGATTACATTACTGCTATTGCGATCCCGCTTCAAAGGAGCAACACGACGAGTCTTAAGGCGAATAAATTGGGTGCGCGGACCCTCAATTGGGGGACAAGGTCCAACCCAGCCGCATAGCATTTTGACTCCAGGAAGGCAGCCAAGAACGCGTCCAAGCACAGTACGTGATCTCCAATAGCTCTGATTTGGTAAAGAAAGCCCATTATCGAAATATTTTGCAATGCGTAAATCTTTGACAAGAGATGGCGTACAAAGGACGAGAGCGGTCATTATTTTATGCGCAGCCCATTTTCCTGGGAGAACTGTCCCGAAAAGCCAATCCCATAAGTTTAAGTTGATGGTGCTACCACTCCGGAGATTACTGTAGATGTCCTCGGCGTAGTCTCGGGTTTCGTTCATATATGGCCATTTCAAAATCTCAGCAAAGCGCAGGAGACCCTCCACTTGCTTTTCGTGCACATGGGAGTGCAGTTGAATGGATTTTTCAGTGATATCGTAAGCATCATCCCTTGGGTTGGACTCTTCGTCTTTGGTTTCTTCCGCTTCCTTTCCTTTTCCCTTTCCTTCTGCTTTCTCGTCTTCAGATTCTTTTAGGTCCTCGAGAACAATCTCAACATTATTAAGCCAGCAATCGGCGGCAATTAATGTAGTAAGCACTTTGGGTGTAAAGCCGGATATGGAGGCGTCAGGAAACTGGTTTAGTCTCCGGGCCAGCTCTTTTCCGAGAATCATCTGCCACAGAAAATTCCAAAAATTGTTCTCGCTGTAAGCTGCCAATGCGACACTAGACACCTGACCGAAGTTGACAAATACATCTTGACGATTCAAAAGACTATAGAGACCCGATATTTGATTCATGTGATCATAGGCATATTCAGTTTTAGTGTAGGTGACTCTAAAAAACGATTATTTCTTAGCTGGATTCACATAGGAATATCTAAAAAAGATCTACCCCATATTACCGGTAAATTCTTTCAGATCTTCATAGTCTCGTTTGGAGTTCCAACCCAAAGTGCCGGCCCCTACTCTGAGTTCATGCAGTCGGCGCAAGAGTTTTTTCGCAGGAATACTTGGAATGTCTGCATAGTTAACGAGAATCGTTTTCTCGTACTGCTTGCCAAAATGCTCTTCATAATCCCAGCACTCAAGCCCGAAGCCCTGAATCGTTACTGTTCCAGGGTTGATGTTGTCGTAGTTTGGATCACTCTCAATATCGATAAAGACATAATCTTCGTCAGTGAGGCTGTTGTACTTATCATATCGGGCTTTTTTGATGAACTTCTTCCTGTGGTAAATATCTGAACAAATAGTTAGCAAGTGCAGGAGTTGCACTGTTTGAATAGCATATACCCAACGCATTGTGAGGTAGCTTAACGAACCCCATATATTTGTCTCTCCAGCGAAAATTGAAATCACTCTGGTCCCCTTTCCAATATATCCATGCACTGCAGTGAGAAGACCAGTCATGCGTAAGCAATTGACAATCCAAGGCTCCTTTGCTTTTATCATCCACAAAAATCTCTAATCTTTCCAACGCTTTTTCCAACTCATTCATCTCGGGGTCGTCGGCATCATCTGCAGTTCCATGACCTGCTTGATCTTGACTTTGTATCGCAGACTTCACAGGCGCAGGGGTAACAGTGACTTCTTCTGTCTTCTCATGATCCAGAGCGTATGCCGTTGCTCCAAGGTTGATGAGCCGAACACTTGCAGCATCAGATAGGTCCTCGTAGTCATCCGCAGAGGCTTGTTGAAGCAATTGCAAAGAACGAATCTCCTCGCTGGCTTCGATGTCCTCGCGCAATCTAATTGCTGTCCTTGATTTAAGATCTGGAAAGAGACTAACCAGACTATCGTTGAAGCCTCGAATTTCGGCTATTAAGCTCAGAAACTTCGCCCTATCATTTATTGCCCACGCCGCCTTTCGTCTCATTGATGTGGTTTGCTGATATTCTTTCGCTGATTTTTGCAGACTTGCATATGCGCGCTTGAAGACTGATTCGAGGATGAATTGGCTTCGATCCTCTGCGAGTAAATGCCTTGTCTTCTCTGGGAGCGAGGGGTCATAAATATTGCTAGTAGGTTCTTGTTTTAACCCATATTTTTTCTGTAGTAAGTTGGTGTCATTAAAAACGTGCTGAATGCATCCTAAAAGTTGCATGACGGTGTGCCACATTTCTGGCCGGTTAAGTCGAGAATCAATGACAAGATCCGGATCTGGCTGCCCAAGCTGGACATTAGACAGTCCGACCGTTTCACCCCACGTGAGTAGTCGTGTCCTTTCGACCTCAAGTTTCACGCGTGCGATTTCATAGTCCATTCCATAATGTCTACTCTGGACGATGATGTCAAATGCTTGAACGCAATTGTTCCAAAGCGTGACCATACTGATTGCACTAAACACGAAGCCCGCCGTTTCCATGGTGAAGTTAGATCGCGGTTGAAGTAATGTCTGAAGATGGTTTTGATGTAAGAAGAAGTTGCAATGGTTGCGGTGAACGCAGACGGCATTTTGAAATCGAGCACAGCCATACTTGCCAAGTCACGTATAAAGGACAGAGTTGCAATAAAGTTTCGATAGGGTTTATAATTTTATGGGAGAAGTGAGTTCTCACCATTCAGAGGTGCGCCACTTTAATTGGATTCTAGTTATGGTGCGCTGGAACTTACCAAGTATATCTCACTAATTGATTGTTACTTCCTCACACATTTATACCATTGTCTAATGATATGCAGAAAAATGCTCTAAAATATTTCAATAACGAAATAATTAATCCCTATTGAGATACAGTTTTCCTAGCCATAGCTGCGCTACCAAACCAATAGGCTGTGACACCGCTCTAATCGATTTTCAACTCGCAAAGATTGATAATCGAATGTTAAATTTTTTTGATTAGACCAGGAATAAATTCATCAACTTCATTGGATCTATCTATTATGGTGACAATGGTCGCGTACTTCGTTATAAATATAGCCTGGGTTTCTTGAGAACCGTTGCGCTTGCGATAGATCGTATAATCGAATACCATTCTATTCCACTTGAGCGAAAAAAAGCTCCATCTATCTGTTTTTATTTCTGACAAAATCAAGCCGAGACGTGTGAAAGTTTAGTATATCCTCTGCTAATACTTCCTGCCAATTACACTTTGAAGGAATGGCCGAACGACCCCAGCCATTCGCCATTACAACTCCACCTGGTGCACTCGAACGTCTCCACGAACGACTTGCTGGCGCCGTCCTACCCGACCAAATTGAAGGTATTACCTGGGAACATGGTACCGATTTAGCCACGCTGAAGAAATATATTTCTCGCTGGCAAGAATTCGATTGGGAAAAGCTCGCGACAAAATTAATCAATTTTCGCATTATAAACTCCAAGTTAACAACATTACTCTTCATTTCATTCATGGATCACCTCGCAAACATCCTGACAGGGCTATTCCACTCCTAGTGATTCATGGCTGGCCAAGTACATTTTGGGAGTTTAACAAAGTAATCGATCTCCTAGTTAATTCCGAGAGAGATGATGTTCCTGTGTTTGATGTTGTCGTCCCTTCCTTGCCCGGATATGGCTACTCCACATCTCCTACTCAAACTGGTTTTGGCATTGCTGCCATGGCTGAAACGCTCCATCTATTGATGCTGAAACTTGGTTATACAAGTTACACTGTTCAAGGAGGTGATTGGGGTAGCACCATTTCACGAGTAATTGCGATTAAATACCCACAATACTGCAAAGCCATGCATATAAATGGTGTTTATTGTTTGCCTCCAGTTGGGTGGAATCTCTGGAAAATCAAATCTGCTCTTTGGTTTGCTGGTCTAACCTCTATCTACGACAAACAAAGCGATACACTCATACGAGACATCTATGATTTTATTAAAAAGGAGACAGGATATCTATATTTTTATTGAAAGTTTCATTTTCAACCTTCAGGCAAAACTGATCAGCAATAATTTGGCTCCATTGGTTTGCGATTGTTGTCACGAAATTTGATCTAGTATGATGTTAATTTAAACTTGTGGATCTCAGCCGTTTTCGAGAGCTCATCGCATCACTTAAAACATTGGAGTGGGCCGAGCTTATCTGGACAAGAAAAGTTTGCAAGTTTAGCTTATTGAATTTGCTGCACACTCGTACTCTTTGTTAAGAACCAGGTGGCCTATCTTCGGAATTGATCGCAGAACATGACTTTACAAATTTTATCCCTTCAGCGCAAGGTACATACACAGTGATCACTAATAAAAAACGGGTTTCATCTTAAGGATCATTATGATGTGTTGAAATCGCACTAAAATATATATGACTAAAAAAATATAAGCTAATAATATGATAAGAACAGACGAAGTGCGAAGATTTTCACTTTTCCATACCCTGGCTACGCAATATGTTTCGGGGGAAAAATTTTACCTCTAATGATCCAACTACAATGAGAGCTGATCGAAATCGAGGTGAAAATGCGAAACAGCATCTCCGGATCAACATAGGCTGGGGCTGTATATCTTCAGAGGCTTATCACAAACTGGCCTTTTAACTATATTCAATATATTCTTTATATCACATTTTTTTATAATCATAGTTGTTGGATGATCAAATTTTAAATTCGTCAACTTATTGTAATCTCCCAATACCCATTAATATGAAGTTGTTTTATTCTTGATCCTAGGTTCATTTGTCTTCTCCCAGGCCGCACCTGTTTCAAAGAGAGCCATTCCCGATTTTCCCTTACCCCCTATGTACCTTCCCTTTATCAGTAGCCCGATAGTAAACTTCATTTTTAAACTCTTACAAGGAGGTATCCCAGCAGCACTACAAAAGGAGTTAACGGAAGCCTGTGTGTTAGTTATAAATAACTCAATTCGCGGGAACGCAACAACAATAACCGAAACGCAGACGATTATAAAGACAATAACAATAGCTCAAACAACAACCGCAACAGCTTCCCCAACTTGATCTAGCCCCCCATAGTCTCATAAAACTTTCTTATTTCATCTCTGCATAAGTCAAGTTTTGCTTGTGTAGCCTACAGTCTCTTTAACATTGCAATCAAAACATCAATCGTATAAAACTTCTGCTAGTAAGTCGCTATTTGATTATATCTATTTTGGAAGTTGTCAAAGGATTGCTTGAGTATTCATATCTTTTCATAAACAATATAGTCCTGATACGTGTTTGTGCTGAGAAATATTTCCTAGAATAGCGTGAGAACTAGCAAACTCCATGTGAGCTCATACATGGAACACGGCTATCTCCAGCTTATTATTCTAAAATTCTCAGCATTATATCTGTTTTGGTTTTGAATAAAATACATTTATATATGGAATCTAATTACGCGAGATAATACTACTTGTTGAAGAGTTGCTTGAACCTATGAGATGATGACCAGTTGAGAGCATTTTTCGGTAATTTGAACGCAAAAAAAAAAAATAGAGTACAATCCAATATAAAGAACTGTCGAATTTAATTGCAGCTACTTGAAACCAATACTGACTACTAGCTTTGGTTGATTCAACAAAAAGTTTCGATATATCCTTCTTTTAAATCCCCGTGATCACTGAGTATTTTTCGGAGCGACACCGATGAGCAAGGGGATAAAAGCACGAGAATGATGTAAATAGTGTCTAATATAGTCCTATTTTGGGACTCCGACACTATAATAATTCTATGTTTTAATGTCAACCATTGTTTAGATGAACAATTGCAATCACCCGACAGAGTAACCCATATAAATCTATTCGCAGCATTTCGCAATGACTTTATCATACTCCATCCCTCCCTCATCAATGTTCATTTCGCTATACCTTACTCGGTGTTTCCTTACAATTTATGTTTGAGCATGAATTTATTAGGTTCTTTGCGTAACTCTGTACTTGGCTTACTGCCAAGCTCGACGTATTTTCCCGAAGGTAAATATTTAATGAGGATACTTCTCTCACATTCTTGCTCAACTCTTTCAAGCATCATTCATTTTCAAAATGGAGATATATGAGTATACTCTAAACACAATTTCTTTGTTATCCGGACTTGCCATGGTGCTCATGGTATTCTATTATCGCTACGCTCAACCCAACATTACCAACTCAACTTCCTTTAAGCTCAGTCTCTGGATTGGGCTCAACACGCTATTAAGTTATTCATTTACACTGCTAAGTACGAGAATTGGTAAATCAGATAGTGGTACGAGAGGATTCTTCATCCGCATTGTGCAAGGATCCGAAGTGCTATTCGAAACGTGGACGGCACTGCTTGTGGCATGCATCGCATTTGACCTACAGCTATCTTTCATCCACCGTATTAAAAATTTTCACTGGATACAGCGACTATACGTACCTCTCACCTTTGTGGTAGTTTTCATCCCATATCTTGTGTCTCTATTGAGTCCTATAGAGTTTACAGAAGATGGCAAATCTGGTGATAACTCAAGTAAACAAGCACAGTTTTTCTTCTTATCATCCGTTTTTGTCAGTTTAGCGATCGGTCTTTTGAGCAGCTGCTATTCTCTTTTGGTTGTGGCGATGGTCATTTTCCGTGTTATTGGGGAATTTTGGTGGATGAAAAACCCTGAACTTACCGGCCAGAATATAACTGATGAGCATAAGCAAAGGGAACGTCGACTTATTAGCTTTGTATTCCGGATATTGCTCTACCCCATTGTCTTTATTGCAACCAGGCTTTTCGTCTGGTCTTGTGCATTTTTAAATGGTTTTCTGTTTTCATTACATTTTGAAGCAGAAAAAGACACGAATGACGTGAAAGACATGAAAGAAATGATGGCGATTTGGGAAGAGATTCCAGGAGTCAAATTTCTCGAGATCTCAGGTAAATCCGTAAGTGCGTCAATCGGCTTCTTCAATCTTTTAATACTGTTGCTGAACCCGGTGCTTCAACGAGCGGAGAAACATTCTGCCTTGCGTCAGAGCTGGCTGCCACTCATGTCACAGTACGATTCGAATATCCCGAGTGAAGATGCGACTTACAAAACTTCTTCTCACGAACTTCAGGCGCAAAAGTGAAGCACAAGGGGAACTCATCAGTTATTTTGAACTGCGAGCATAGCATTAAACTAATGGGGTTATATAGCCACGCATATTTAAGCCCTATTATATCCCACAACAAGATTGAGTTGACCTAGAGAATATTTAGACAGTGCGATGTATAATATATATTTTTTTAATACTTTTCTCTAACCTATTGAAGATCATCGAATCAAATGTCGAGTAATAAAGTATTATCACAACATTTATATCAGGGTTGGACTGCCTAACTCCCTTGGCCAGTGATATTTGAAGTATCAATCATGCTTGCAATTTGATTAAGATAGTCAAATTCATTAGATTATCTTAAGTAGTATCGTTCTGTGGTAAAATTTTGATACAATGAGAGGCAACTACCTGCACAACTCTGGATAAATGCTGTTTTTATGGTGATTGAAGCCATGGAAAGGGCTTCTCAAAGTCATTATAGCGGTGTAACTAGCTTTTCTGGACTATTATGGCTTTGTCTTGTGAAAAGCACTCGGAAGTTAGCTTGAGCGTGCGGAGCCGCTTAGATCAACCCGAGACATATAAATCATTGAAGAGCAAGCAATACGGATTTTGATAATGAGATCAGTGAGCTTTAAGGAATGGTCCCAAGATGTCAGAAATTGAGCAGAAAAAGTAATAAGCAGCAAAGAATATGACCGCTTCACTGAACTAATGTGATTCTCTACGTGTATTTGCTATGCTTTTCTAAACGCCATTCTATTCTACAAAACCGACTTGTCCTAATGCGATGTAAAGTATTTTTTTTTAAAGTATTTTGATTATGAGATCTTATAGTATTCAATAATATTTGCGAATATCTGACTTGAACAACTATTGAATCATGTATTGATCATTACTAATTTGCAATATTGGATCAAGTGAGTTCAAAAGCAACATCATCACATTTATTTCCAATTGCCTTGTAGCGATTATTAATTGCGATTTCGGAGCGACACCGACAAATGCAAGGAAACCAAACTTTTGCTTATGTTGTAAATAAAATGAAGGTAAAGCTAAAATTTTGAACTCAGATGATATACTACTTGATTTTATTAATATCAGCGGATGATTAAGTGGCCACCTTGAACAATCGAACGCGTCAATTCAATCCATGTATGTTTACAGCTTTGTCACATCCATCTCACAATGGCTCTTTCACTCGTCTTGCTTTTTTCTTAGCGCTTGTTTCTCTGCTTCTTAAACGATGCTCCGTTCAAAATCAATGCTTGAACGCGAATTTATAAAGTTCTTTGCGTAACTCTTGCATATAACCAACTGCCAAGCTCAACATATTTTCCCGTAGATTGACTATGATGATTCTTTCGCATCCTTATACATCTCATCCATTCATCTTCCTTTTGCAAAATGGAATTATTTGAATATATTCTAAACTCAATTTCCTTGATCTCTGGACTTTTAATGGTGCTTATTGTCTCCTATTATCGCTATAAACAACCCGATATCACCAACGCGACATCCTTTATGCTCAGTTTTTGGATTGGGCTCAACACGCTGCTAAGCTACTCATTTATTTTATTAAGCACTGTGATTGGTAAATCAGATGATGGCACCAAGGGATTCTTCATTCGCCTCGTAAGTGAATCAGGTCTCTTCCTTAATTTATGGGCTTCTTTTCTCGTGGCATGCATCGCTCTTGACTTACAACTATCATTCATCCACCGCATTAAAAATTTACAATGGGTTCAGCAGCTATACGCGCCCGTCACTGCTGCGGCATCAATCATTCCACTTATAGTGACATTATTGAATCCTATAGATTTTAAAGAAGATAAGGATTTCAAACTAGATTTAAGTAGACAATCCCATATTTTGAACTTTGCAACTTATTTTGCAACCTCTGCGATAATTTTCATGACCTGGTGCTACACTCTTTTAGTCGCAATAATGGTTCTTTTTCGTGTTATTGGAGAATTTTGGTGGATGAGAAAGCCTAACCATAGTGGTCAGAATATAAATGAGGAACAGAGAAAAAGGGAACGTCAACTCATCAGCTCGGTGTTCCGAATTATGCTCTACCCCATAGTGTTTATTGCGTCCAATTTTTATATTTGTATCGGCTCAGCTCTAATTGGCATTATTCTTGCAATAAGTCATAAAGATAAAGAAGAAACACAGGTGTTGGTTATGATGGAAAAAATGCCTGCACTTAAATACATCAAGATTTCAATTGATTCACTAAGTGCTTCGATCGGCTTCATCTATCTTTTGGTGTTGTTGTTGAATCCGGTGCTTCAGCGTGCAATGAAACACTCTAACTTGCGTCAGAATTGGTTGCCACTCATGTCACAATGTGAACAGACAATCTCGTGTGAGGGTATGAGTAATGATACTGTCTTCCACAATCATCGAGCGCAAGAGGAAAATACTACTGAGGGAATTATCAACCATTCTGGAATATGATTATTTTACTGAATTCAACTGCCTAGCTGCGCTTTTTATGCTTGCGTTGGCATTGATCCCTTCTACTACTTGTTATAGTGCAATATAAAATATTTCTTTCTTAAATTTATTCGACTATGTAAAATCTTCGAATCAAATCAGATGTGAGATTTTTTCCGTAATGTATTCATCGAGCTTAGGCTACCTCCTAGAATAATGACAAATTGTTATAGCATGCGCACTTAGATATGGACACGAAGCTCAATATCTTTTGCTTGGTCCCCTTATGGTTAAAAAGAATGCGGGTGTGAATAACTTAGGGCTGCTACAACCTTTGATAGTAATGCTAAATCACTTTCATTGAAACCGGATGATCTTTTAGACGATAGAGAGCAAATAAGTATATGACAAGATATGTTTTTTTTTGTATGCCAGTTTGATGAAAATATACTCTTCTTTAAACTTGAAATACAGAGATTACTTTCCTTTTCCTTCTCTATCTTCGTAGGATTTATAGCTTGGCATATATTCTCGAAATGTATGCCAAGACAAGTTAAAACTTTTTTAGATTTCAATAATTAAGTTAAAGAAATGTATACTGGAAAGCTAAAAATATACTGAGAGCAGTTCAAATTAAACATGTCTTATAGAGTAGATCAATCTTGGCAGACATTTAAGCTACCTATTTATTTATGAATATTTTTTAATAAAGTAACGGATATCCTATAAATAATCCAAAGGAGAGTAGAGGATTCAATTAAAACATTGAATCTTATTGATCCAATGGAAAAAGATAGTTTTAACATTATTAACACAAAATCTTAACACTCTTCCAGCCGAAACCCTCGATCCTATTCCAATCGTCCCACCAATAGTATCTTGAATGGTAAGGCGGTTCACAATTCAGATAGTTGTAAAACTCGAAAGAGCTGGTACGACCCATTGACCTGAAGCTACCTTGATATCTCAAGTTGGTGCAGCCACACGAATCTATCGTTTGCTTGTCGCCCGACCAATTCCTCCCGGAAAACACTTCGATCACTCTCTTACAATAGACGAGATTAAAAACGAAAAAAAGGGTTAAAATTGAAAGAAACTTCATTTTTCAGATTGGTTCTAACACAGCGAGCAGTAATATTCTAATGTAGATGATTGCAAAACAATTAATTGCTGAAGCTTGGTTGGCACTTCAGATCACACCGCCTTTTTATAGAGATTGAGGAAAAGCCTGCTACGTGGCTCGGTTGTCAATCGTCCTTAATAGGAAATATGCATTTTCAGATTGAATCTCGATCTCATAAGTAAGACACTGCAAGCCACCGCTTTTTTTAGACAATGCAGGTAAAATTCGATGACGATTGCCATCTACTTTATTCGCCTGGGCAACTCATGGATAGTCTTAGTCAAAAATACCAGAATCTAAGTATTTTGTTACGGCTTTCCTCCGACTTTTGAATGAGCCTTCTATTTGATTTGCGAAGCTTGAGTAGAATAATTAAAATGTTGCACTATTGAGCCATTCTCATTGCAAATAGAAGTCGCAACCCATAGCTGCTGAACCTCGTGGTTGCATTGAGCGTCTTTTGGAAGTATCAGCTGAATGATCAAATGAACTCAAAAATTAGCGATTTGCTGGCTCGCAACTATTAAACTTAACAGGAATTGAAAATTATAAATTCTTAATAAATCATGCAATCTTCAGGATTTTGTTTAACTCTGTATATTTATGGAAATTAAAATATCACAGCCCCAAAAAATTTATGGAAATTATTGAGCCTATGTCGATGGGGATTACTTTTATGGTATTGATAGGAAATTGGAGGTCAAACCAATGTCACGCTCTTTGATCTAAATATATCTCTTCATTGGTGGCCCTAAATATTGCATATCACCTGTCATTTGAGCAGCAATCACATAACTGCGACTTGAGTGATCGGAAGGGGGTTATTGAGAACTGGCTGAAACACTATTGAGTGAAACTCTCCTACGTCTCTCACGGCTTTAGAGTAGCTAACACCATTATTGTACCAATTTCGGTATTAATTTGGCTTTTATCGCATAGCCACCAAGCTCCGGATAATGGTTATTAAGTGATACGTTGAGTACAAACTCCAATAATACCACTATCTCACAAAGCATACGCAAGCTTAGCAATTAATTTCAACTACAATAAGTAAAAGCTTATCGTTTTAATAATTGTAGACCTAATAGAGATCATAATCCTATTAATAATTCAAAAGTCGTTGCCATTATTAGTTAGTGCACGGAATATAAAAGAGCATTCCTACAAAGAGCAGATACACAATAGTTTTTTTTACGAAAGCAATCTAAAAAGGATTGGATTGGGATAATGTGAAATTACATTTAATTATGTAGTTTGATAAATCTGAGTAAATTGGAATTTTCCTTCAAAGACATAGAATTTTTCGACAAAAGAATACTTTTTGTATTTATTAATAAAAGGCTTAAATTTTCCAAGATTAACTAAGAGCAATAACGGAATTGATGAAGCCTGTTAACTAGAACTATGGGTTAAATAAGCTTCGCGTCTCTTTAAGGCCTCTTCCAGCGATGAGCACATTCTTCAAATTTATTCCCTGTTTCCCTGTCACCTCTATCGCCGCACCAGTACACTTTGTAGTCGCCATTAGCATAACCACAGCAAGCTCTTATACATTCGGCTTGTTCCCAGCAGCAGAGATTAGGGCAAACATGCTTAGTTGCGCTTACAAAGGAGAACAGCACCTGGACAAAGAAAAGAGAAACTAAAAGAAATTTGAGCATTTTCGAGATACAATCAAATCTCTTATGTTGGGAATTGGATATAGAACAAGGGTGGTGAAATATAAAAAATAAAAATTGTAATTCGAGCGGATGCAACTGTTTTTGCCTTGCATTTATAGATTTCACGAGAGAAACAAACCGTGTGGCTCGGTAGACAATAACTCTAATAGGAAATAAAGCAATCAGTCTGGTGTTACGTAACGATCTGGATCGATTCTTGTATTGTAGACCTGAAAATAGAATGATTGATCACATCATCTGCAAGCCATGTTTTTAATACTAGCAAAATGATACACCTTTCACCTTGTTTTCGAAAATTTCTAGTCTTGAAGCCTTACAAATATGGAATCTATAGTACTTAGATTAAATCAATAAATCAATATTTCATACTGAAAATGAGTGATCGCACCGCATGAAATTACCGGAGTTAAAATTCATTTAAGAGCTACACTGCTCTGTAGCGTCAATACTGCTCGATACAAGCTAATTCAACCAAGCCACGAGCACAAATTCTTGTAAAACCAGAGTGATCTTTCATTTGGATTTCACAATGAGGTTCTTTTCTACTTTTTGTCTTTTAATTGCACCGTGAATTGGTATTAATATTCTTTCATATATCTGTTTTGATCAGCAAATTCTATAAATATGTTCCGGTTATTTTAGAACTAGATGCTCATAATTAGAAGCCCATTTGCTCCATTACATTTGTTTAGTGTTTTCCAGTAAATTGAAGAATGAGACTTTAATTGTCCATCTAGATGATGTTAATTAAATACCATCGCTAGTTTCCAATAGCGATGTGCAAGGTGGAGAATCATCTTGTTGAATTAAGGATAGAATTGTTATATATCGCAAAAGTGAGACTAATAGACTATCATCACTAAGATAGTGAACAAGTTTGGAGAAAAATCAGCCGAAATGTAAATTCTTTTGACCACACAATCTAGAGTGCTAGGAAGTGATGAGTTATGGATTAGAAAAAGAATTTATGCTACAATTAAAATTTTTGGTGTAATATTGCTCCCTCTATGCAATTCCAATACTCTTTTTTATATAGGAATTCTTCAACACAATAAAATGCTTCAAGCTCAAAGAGATCTACAGGAAAATTATTCTACCTTGGTCACACCCGGGTAATGCTTTTGCGAAATGCTGTCGAATACAATGAAAATAGAATATCCTATATTATACCATACTAAGCTTTTTACATTTAAGTTTTTTCAGCTAAATCTTCTGTATTTATAAGCCGTATCAAGCACTTTTAAACAATACTCATTCAAAGATGAAGATCTATTGTATGTAAATTATAATGATGAATTTCCAGAGCCTTTTTCAATCGAAGTCAATGATTTCATCTCCATTGAAAATCTTAAAGCTGTAATTGTAGAGGAACGATTGAAACACATGGAGAATATTCATCCCGCCAGCATAAAATTATGGAAGATCGATATAGTTTCCGACAGCCAATCTATCAGAAAGGCCATAAAAAATTTCAGCTATAATAATATTCAGCAACAATGGATCTCACCAACAGATGAATTGCATGAATATTTTCCTGAAGAATTTTTCCCGGGAGAAAAGCGCGTACACATTCTCATCGAGTTACCTCGTTCAGGTACTTAATGTTTCATATTCATCTTTAAGGGCTCTACATATCATCATTGATCTTAAAATAATATAATGATGGAATTCTAAGTTTGTCTGAAGACCATTTGATCAGAATTTGCTTTATACAAATTTATCGATTTTTATTTGATTTTACACATTCTAACACTCACACATCTAAATATTCCAGAAATGATACGCAAGCTTGGAGTGCAGGGAACGCTTATAAGTGTATTGGACCGTAAAATGGATGATATTCTTTTTGGCATTTTTATGATATCCATGTTAATTATCTGTGTAATTGCAAGTTATTTGGAAAAGAAATAAAACAACAATATTATATATATGTTATTATTTAATAGATATTTGCGCTTAATAATAAGTGTTCTGGATAACATTCCCTTCGAGCGACATCTTAAAAACCAATTAATTCCTTGTGAGCATTCCGATAGAATAGAATTTTTCGTCAATACAATAAAACAATCTATTTCCCCTTCTCTCTCTTTCGCTTGCAGCATTTATTATATTACAAAGAAGGTATTTCAGAATATGCTTTTCTCCAAACAAATTTTTTCCATTGCTCTTAATGCTTTCGATATGTAAAAAATTACTTTCGAACTTGGATATTGATATAAAATAATATTGCCAAATATCTGCAACATGTCTATTGTTTTCAACCAGTTTAATAACCTATACTTTTCTCTAATGAGAGTGAGAAATCATCAAAAAGTTTTTAGGATATAAGTTTGGTCGCAAAATCTCAATAATTTACTAGAACTACGCGCTTTATATTTAACACAGCAATAGGATATATATTATTTTGTAAACTTTGAAAGCATGGATGGAATAATATATAGTATTAAAGGGAGAGTACTAGGATATCCATCATGGGTGTGCATTATATTAAAGAGAGGAAATTTATGCAATCCGAATTACTTGCAGACATTATTGTAGCGATAAGGAACGAAGGCACCCTTGTCATACCTAATGTAACAATAATAATGGTTAAATAATATGTAACAATGTGAAAAGAATAGATTATTCTAACAAACTCCATTCTATCCTTGATAAAAATAGATACATACCAATAAGGATATGGTGTCTTGCGCTTGACAGTACCCACTCCTGGCCTAGTCTCTTCATAGGCAATGTACTCTGTTTTCTGCTTGTTAGCCCAGCCGCCAAAGATAACAACATGTTTACGGGTATCTAACAGGATGTCACCAGGAAGAAGCTCGGCCTTAGAGATTTTTTTGGCAACCTATTCCAGGAAACATATAGTTAGATTTTGACTTGGACTATCCGTAATTAGAGCCTACCCCAGGGAGCGTTGAAGTAACTCGGCCAGGTTTCGCAAGACCCCAAGCCATGGACACATATCCACTGCAATCCTCGCGATAACCCTGATAGCGACCGTTTTGGTTGTAGGGTACCTTATTTTTGACCCAAACTTCGGCACGATCAATCATAGTTTTGCGTGCGACACAGGCAGCTAAAGCCTCGGCTGCAAAAGTATCGACTGCGAAACAGACTAGAGCAACAAATAAAGCAATGGCGCCAGAAAATTTCATCTTTAAATAGATAAGGAGAGGAAGAAATCAAGGGAAGCTTGTGAATGATTTTCTCTTTTTTTTTTTTCTGCAAACCGACAGGTATTTATACGCAAAGAAGGGAAAGGAGGCAAAGTTCGCTTGGCTAGAAGTATGAAGTTTGCAGAACTGTGGCTCTACCATAAAAATGAGTATAATACACTTATAATTATACACTGAGGTACAAAATTAGTTCCAAAAATATACGATAATGGTTAGTTAATACCCTGGTTTTCATCAAAACCCAAAGACAAACACATTCCATTCGTCAGAACAATATTAATTGTTATAGACGGCTCATATTGTGAAACAATATTAATCTAATTTCACAATTGGATATACCGCCACAAAATACAAGCCGCACCACACTTCAAGCCGGCACTTAACCGAATTGTTAATAAACGCCACAGCCATATGCTTGGGTTAGGATGAATTCTCACCTCAAAACTAAATAAGAGACAATAGCTTGAATTCTTGTATTTATGATATATATATTTATGATAGTTTTGTCAATGCATATTCATACTAAGATATTTATAGAAAGAGCGGATCTCTAGGGATTCTTTTATGCTTCAACTTTTCATCGGAAAAATGGTTGCTAATTGGCAACTACTCCGATATTCTTTCTAAGGGAATTGTAGTACAACTGCTTGAGCACGTTGGAAACTAGAATAACTTTCGGTAAATCTTTATGGATACCGTGAGAATGGTTAGTTTCAACTCTTACGTCAATAACTAAATTATCATTTACAGACAAAAAGGAAAGCCTCTCCAATCAATGTCAAGCTTGGCAATAAGTTATACAAAGATGAGCTGTTAGCAAGTTCCCATTTCACTGGTTAAGCTATAAAATTAAGTTGCTCTTTACCATTTTCTTTTTGTGCCAGTCGAGACAACTCTTGGTTACTCTTATAGGTTAACCCAGAACTGGGTTAACTATATACCGAAGTAGAATTCAAATTTTATTGATAATTCTTACTTTTTTACGAGAATATCTGGAATTGCGGGTTTACAGGTTTATGCCTTGAGTACAATCCTAAATCCTTTCCAAGTACAATATGCATTTATTTTATCAACCTTCTGAATATGACCAGGTAAGCCTATTGATCATATTCCCCTATGTATACGATTAATTATCAAGCTTCCAAGTACAAAATATTGGTAGTAATTATTCAAAGCGTGCCACTTATTTCAACTGTTAACTATTTTATTGGCAATTCACTTACTTATTATGGGGTTAAGCACGAATGAGAATAATAGTGAAGTCAGCTGAGAGAGGATCTGAATTGCTGTAAATCAAGAAGAAAATCTGCGAACTTATCGAGCATTGTTTTATGTCTACAGCAAATAGGATTCTCTACATTCATTCAAGGCGACCCTTGTACTTCTATGCAACATGAATTTTAAAGTAACAAGGACATTAAATATACGACTCGTAATAAAGCTTATTCAAGATTTTGCGATAATAATCGCAGGAGAGTCGGCAGGAAGCCGAGTTCAGAACTGGTCCCCTATATCCCTGGGAAATATCTTGGTAATAGTTGAAGAAAATCGCTTACAAGACGCGATAATATTTAGGCGTAGGGAACTAAACGCTCTCTGATCAATGGTAAAATTTCAAGTCAATTAATAATGAGTATAGGTGTAGTATAATTGCTCTACAACTTTATTAATATAAGAGTATTAAACACTTGATAAATAATCACGTCATGTAAGTCTTTAACACTTCAACTGCTACTGCAACGGGAGGATAACGAGCATTTATGGCTATACTGCAGGTTTATCTTAGTTTCTGCGAATGTGTATAAAGCATTTAAGAGTTTTGGATCTCATTAAAACTAGTAATTTCAACTAGATATTATATTGACCAAAGCACATGTACAATATTATTATATTTATATAATCTAGATGCGCCTTTCTTTTTCAAGCTACTGCTCAACTTTTCCAAGAAAAAATCTAGATTCTTCAAAAATTCTGGCGGAATCAAATAGAGGTATTCACAAGAGTTGTGCCAGATTATTCTCTTGAAGTCTTTTCATTTCAAATACAACTGTCATATTTATTAACTACACATGCCTTTGTGAAGCATTACAAAGCATTTCTACCCGACTATTTAACCTCATTATCATACTCAGACGTCGCCTAACCTCATCTTATAGGTGCTCAATAGGATTAATATTGGTGGTTGCGAAGACCGGCGAAGTTTCTCTATCTTAGTATTCTTCAAAGCCTCGTTCTTTCAGATACACTTTATGTCTTAGACCATATTCGTGTTAAAGTATAATCTCTTTCTCGATGAAGTTCATACGAAATTCTCATATTATCTTCAAGGGTTTGTGCAGTAGGCTTTGCACCGAGTCCTCTGTGAATGTGGCCAAAAAGCCTGATTCTTAGCCGTCTCTGTCACAGGTAATCATGCTAAATAGAAATATTAATGAATGATAGATGTTATCCACTGGAGATAACAATTCTTCTAAGATTCTTTCAAAAAAGTAGAGGCTTAAAATAAGGTGATTACTTACATTTATCATAGTTGCGAGAATGAATAATGATACGCCATCCGCAATCGAAGATTGAACAAAGAGGTGAGACCTCAAGGAAATGAGATTGGATGACTTCGCATGTGATCACATTATCAAGCCACACAGTAGATGGCCTTCGCACTGATCTTCATTTGCAATTCATTGCTCAAGTATTAAATATCTCAGCAATTCTGATATTATGATTCTGCACGATAACGACCCTAAGCATAAAGCCAAACTGATAGATCGAGGGCAGAAAGCCAACCAGATTGAAGTATTAACCCGGCAATCACAGTCTCCCGATCTTAATCCGATAGAGCATTTATAAAATTAAGTAAAGGGGCACCTGGAAAATGTGTCTTATTCCCGCTGTATTTGGATGCCTTGGAAAAAGTAAACTCCATCTAGGAGCCCATCACGATTGCTGGAGCAGTTCAAGATGCTAATAAGATTAAAGGAAGTTGCACCGGCTGGTAGCAGCGGGATAGCTTATATATGTTAAATCACATTCCATCAATAACTAAACTCTTAAAAAAGGTAATACCCCCGAAATCTCCGAAAATTTCGATATAAAATGAAGCATTTCCTTATTATAGGGGGAATAGATTTATATGAGTCGGGTTATACTGTATATAATCATATAGTGCATCGGAACTTTCTACGAAGTAATAGTATTAAATGATGACTATTATGGTGATGGTAATCCATATTCTCCTTTATCTCCAATTTCAATATGAACTGAAGAGTAAATTACCCGTCGAAACGCCAGAGTTTAAGAAAATTTTCGACTTTGCGCCCTTGAGAGGCTCTATAGGCTCACTGGATATTGAATATAGTTCGAATTACACAGTGTGACTAATCGTGTCTGCGAAATTTACCCCAGCATTATGAAGCCATGGGCGGTTTCGGACACTCGGAATGGGGCGGCTAATAGGTCTGTTCAAAAAGACTACAATAGAAATGTAAAATAAATTGCACAGAAAGAGGTATATGGTGAAGAGAAAGAAAGAATAGGTTATCAATGCTTTGACAAGCTCTGATTATTTCGACAAAAACTTCAGTATTCTATCAATATACAGATATGAATGGATTATGATATTAAAATGATATCCAGCTACAAAGCTATTTTGGTAAAAAGCTTTATTGTAAGTGAGTCCTACCAAATGCTTCCCGAATCCTTCCTCGAAAAAAACCCTCTTTCTGTTTCTCTCAATTCATGAAAAAGAAGTTGTCGAGATCATATGAGTGAGTTAAAGGTGGGATATCATACAATATTATAGCAAGTTATCTCGCATTTTCATAAAGAGCTATTATGGAATTAGTTATATCATGATCTTTGAAATTCCTATTAACTCCTTGGCTATTTCTCACGCTTGATAAATTACCTCGGAGAGGCTTCCACACTATAGGTCCCGGAGTTATGATATCGTGACGAATTGGACGTGTCATACTTCTAATTACTAATAACTGTGGATAAACCCTATCTGGAATAACATATATATAGCTCGCCACGTTAGGTTTAGTGATTAGTACTCAGAAACAATCGATAATGACGATTAAACTTTACGATCTAGTGGCCGTCAAAGGCGACACCACCACTCCACTTTCGCCTTTTTGCTTCCGAATTAAATGCATCCTTAAATTAAAGGTGAATATTTCTTCGAGTTTTGTTTTGGAATGTACGCGCTTACACTTGGTTTTCTATAGGGATTGAAATATGAGGTGATTCCACTTACTTTTCTTGAAATAAAGGAAGTGATTCCGACAGTTTGGTAGGATCTTATTTAGCAATTATTCCGAAATTGGTTGTCTAATGTCCTGGCTTCCTTCCGCATTAATAGCGAGACTGACAGCCCCACAGTCCCGGTAATCGTTGATGGCGATGTTGTAGTGAGTGATAGCTACAAGATCGCACAATACCTGGAAGAGAAATACCCCGAGCCCAGCATCTTCCACGGTACTCCCGCAATTCACCGGGCCTTTGACCACTATACCCTGATAAACTTCCACATGAACTTTTATAAGCTTTCCGCTGCTAAGATTCCAAAGATTCTTGATAAAGAAAATGGTGAATATTTCGCTGAAAGCCGAAAGAAATATTTTGGCCCAATTGAGGAGTTGGAAAAGAGGCACGATGAATTTATCCCAGACTTGGAAAGAAATATTCCTATTTTCAGAGAGATGCTGCAGGAGTCTGGAAAGTTCCTTTCTGGAGATAAAGGTAATATTCATTCGATTCTGTTTTAATTGTGTAAGTCTGGGGTTATTTATGGGAATGTCATTCAAAATAGTGGGCTATGCCGACATTGTCCTAGCGGGCTGGTTCTTTACCTTCCGTAGAGTGAATCCCGAAGATTTTGAGCGCCATGTCGTTAGAAAAGATGACCCCATCCTTAGCAATTGGTTCGAAAGAATGTTGGAATTGCTTTAAATGTGCCCATTATATTCAGAATATCTTATTCGCAGTTAATCCTTTTTGATTATTTCAATAATACCATTCACAAAGTAAGTCTCCTTTTATATACCGTATTACGAGGATTATAGGAGTTGGCTGTAGCAGCCTATATTTCAAACTAAAATTTCTTTACAAATATATACAATTTCAACTGTGTAAAATATCAGAAAATAATGCACGAAAAAGAAATAACAGATGCAATTAAACAATTGTAAATTTCCAGTAGTAGCCAAACACAAAATTAAGGTTTATTATCTTCTATTATCGTATCTGCTGCCTTCAAACCTATCATGTGAGTGAAGACTGCTGGGAAAAAGCCTGGGACTATAGGAAATGATGAGCCGTCAACCACTCTCAATTGCTTGACGCCTCTTACGCGGAATCTTCCATCCAACACGGCTAGAGGATCATCATCGGAGCCAATCTTGTTGGTACAGCAGGCATGATGACCAAACGTAGCTTTACGGACGTAATCTTGTAATGCTTCATCAGTTTCCACATCGCTACCTGGTCGCACCTCTTCGAAAACCTTGTTTGAAATTGATTTGCGTAGCAGTTTGATTTGCTTCACCAAATCGTCTATTTCTTTTTCTCCATTCTCCTCAAAATACCTGAAATTGATGTAAGGCACATCGTATGGATCCGAAGTCTTCAGCTTTACAATCCCATTAAAAGTAGGAAATGCCTTGAGACTAACCCGACTAATGGCATTGAAGTCGCCTCCAATGTCATCAGTCATTCCTTGATAGAATTTGAAGAAATTACCGAACGTGGAGTAGACTAAAAAATCAGGGGTAGGTAAACTTGGATCCGATTTTCGCATCCAAGCAGAAACTATTCCGTTGATTGAATAAACGCCTTGATGCTTTTTGGAGTAATCACGGTAACAAGCATCATCCATTGAAGCTTGCAGGGTACAATTTCCTGCATCTAACAAGGGCGTCTTGGGCTTGTAAACGTACGAAAGTTCGTGGTGATCTTGTAGATTTTGCCCTACGCCTTTCAAATCCACTATCGGGGTAATGCCCATGGACTCCAAATGCTGTTTGTCTCCAATACCGCTGAGCATGAGTAACTGTGGTGAATTATATACCCCTGCCGAAATAATGACTTCTCGACGTGCCTTCACGATGCCGCGGATTGCTTTAGCCCGATTTTGAGGGGAGGAGAGAGGGCTTGCCTTGTAAAGGTATGCACCTTTTCGATATTCCACGCCTCTTGCAACCTGGTCCTTATCAATTAGGATTCGAGTGGCGAGTGTATTGGTCCAAATATGGAAGTTTGAATACCTCTTGGCTGTATCGAGAATATAGCCTACATAATCGCCTCGCTGGCCGGTTTTAGGGTCCACATTCATGGGGGTAAAGCACTTAGCCTCTACGTCGGTTGCAAGCTTGCCTCGATGATAACCGTTGATATCGTAAAAAGGGTTGCCAATTAGATTGGTCATTGAAAATATGGATCGTATCTTCTGAAAGAGCGATCCTTTCGTCGTTTTCACACTCGAAGAGCCCAGGTTAAAAGGGTTAAGGTAACTAGTTGCGAACCATCCATCAAATCCATGGGCTTTTTTATCAACAAACGAAGCGTAGCTTTTTTCCATTCGCTTGAAATATTCTCGCATGGCGGGTTCTTTGAAGCTTTCGTCGCCGGTCACCTCTACCAGCTTATCGAAATCCTCTTGTTTAGGATAAACGGCTATCATCCCATTATGAATACTGCAGCCGCCTAGTGCCCCTACCCGCGGGTAAAACGTCTCGCCTTGGTATTGAGTTGTTTCTTCTGCGTATATTTTTGGGAAGAATGAGAACGAGATTTTAGGATCTTCCACAGCTCGTAAAAATAACAACGGTGTGGAGGTGAAGTTGCTGACATGCATTGGGCCTGCCTCCATCAACAACACAGATTGGCCTCTTTTGGCCAACTCTACCGCGAGTACTCCTCCAGCAGAACCTCCGCCCACCACCACATAGTCATACTCTGTTGAACCATCGTAGTTTATGGATCCCTCCCATACTTGAGAGTATACTTGTGTGCAGAATAATATTAGGGGACAAAGTGTCTGCAAAGCCAGTATCATCATTATAAGAGTTGATAAAAGTTTGCGTAAAAGCGAAGATAATATCATAGCATATTTTTCTTCAACATTTCCGGGGATGAAATAGAAAACCCAGGGTCTCTACTAAAACAATTTGAAGATCGTCGTATACCACATTTGTAAATTAGTTCATTGACCAAATCATATAGAGTATGCATATACTATTGAGTTGAATATTATGTAAGATGAACCTTCGCTAAACTGTCTTGGTCTTTCCACATATCCAGCCTGATTTATGGAATATCAATGTGGTCAATATATTGCTGCCTAACTGGATATTAAAATGTGAATCTCATTTAAACAACCCTAGATTAATATCAAGAAATCTCATATATATTGGTAAATGCAAGATTTTTAATGTTGCACTGCCGACCCCGACTTTTTCCACAAATTGCATACAAACATTTTCATCCCCAAAATGTATTTTATTTTAAACTGTTTACCTTTGCGTCGAATAATTTATGCATCCATAATCCATAGAGAAATCCCTTGGCCTTAGATATCTTAAACCCAGCTAAAATCGACAATAGGGAAAATATGGAAGAGAAAGAAATTTAAAAAATGGTATAAACACCTTAATTAAAGGGTATATCCAATTTTAAACACTAGTTTCTTCGTTCTCGATTGTCAGTGCGCCATATCATTGTATAGAAAGGAGCTAATTATAAGACAAGAGTATAGATTGATTTTAAGCTTAATCTTTTAATCTCGAGGTAAAGCGTTTTGCACTGTCCTACTTTTCTTGGCTTGCCCGCATTTTCTCCTTCCTCTATTATGATATAGAGTAGTGAAAAACTGGCTACTCTCTCCCGGTATTTCGGTAAGAATCAAAATGATTGGTGATTTGCTAATAGCGTTGGCCTAGCTATATAGTAGCGATTCACTCAAAGTGTTCCATCGAGAAAGCTTTGGAAATATATGCGATGACTTGTCAAACACAAAACGGTAATAATTCCAGGGAAACATGGGCTAAATAGTAGAATTTGTCAACATTTGTGGGGATAGGACAGATGTATTAGATGAAGTCATAATATCATCAAGAGGTGGACTGATACAATCACCTACCTTGGATAAAATCCAACGTAGATTCCCAGGACCATACACGTGATTCATACACTCTAAAACAACATTAGCTAGTAGTCATGACCCCACAAATAGATTTCCATGGTAATACAGCACCACGTTTTGTAAGTTACATAATTTTGGAAAAGGTTGAACTCTTCTTTTCAAAAAGTACGCTAATTCACCGTCAATATCACCTAATATCCTGACAATTTGTCAGATTAAAATAAGGTTTTCTATAGCTTATTAGCCTTTTTCTTGTTTCCGTGAAGCTATTCGAATCTCTTGTATGTGTCCTGTCCCCCTCTGCGTAGTTACATGTACGCATGGCCATTGTTTTATAGAGCACTATAGATACGTTAACGAACGTTAATAATAAATTCAATCAAGATTGAAATTTATCAGGCTATTCTTTTTTCTCTGAAGCCTAGCCCATATAGGTAATACACTCAGTGCATTTTTCCTAAATCAAGATCATGGACGCAGCAAGCGTATTGCTCTATCTGATTTTAAAAATAATATAGTTGCACAAACTTCCTATCACAATGGTTTGAAGAATGTAGTTTGATATGACTAGAGAACCTTATGCTCTCTCATCCGCAATCAACTTCTTAGGGCCAGGAGTCTTAACACGCATGACATAAACAAGCTCAAGTGGCTTACGGCTCGACGATTCCAGAAAATTAAAATAGTGTATACGGATACTCTCCCTGCACAGGGTGAAGGCAGCATTATGCAAGGAGAACGATCGGCCACCATTATGTAACCATCTAGTTGCTGTCATATACTTTTTACCACCATCATTTATAAAGACAAATTTTGAAATTATCTAATTCTATTTTTGCTCGAGTAAAAGAGGGTTAAAGAAGGTTAAAATCGAAAAAATTCAATTTTTAACCTAATAATGCTGTGGATCTTGACTTATAATGTGCTGTAACCTCAATTTGGTTTCTGCTGATCAACAAGAGAGCTACTCTAAACGATTTCTAATCGTGAACTATGGTCTTTCATCATCACAGTTTAAAAAAAAAAACATCAGAACTCTATTTGAATATACTTTAAATAATTCAACGACATGAGACTAGATATAAATAGATAGTTACAAATGAGTTGAATAACACACCTCAACTAAAGCCGTTTTTTAGCTCGACTTATACCCTTCCCCTCTTCCATTCCTTGATTATTGATTCTAGCTTCCCTTTCAAAAACCGGAATGCGTCCTCTCATTAATACTATTCTGGTGGCGACCTTGTTCGCTTTAGCGGCTGCCGAACCAGCCGGTAACCGCCTGGATATCAAACCTATCGTGCCGGACCTCTTGAGCGTTCAAATCTATGAATCCAATGGGGTACAGCTTCAGCAGTCAGAATCACAGGGTCTTCAAGGCAAAAGCCCTTTGGAAATTGCGCAGCAATTTGCGCGTGAAAAGCTAGCGGCCTCCGACTTCATAGTGAAGGATTCGTACAAAACTGATATTAACGGGGTGACACATGTGTATCTGAGACAGCTTGTTAATGGGCTCGAAGTGGTCAATGGCGACATCAACGTCAATGTCGATGCCAATGGCAATATCATTTCCTATGGTAGCTCTTTCTTCCGCGGCAGGACCTCCAAGATTGGCACCGATTCTGCTCCCGCCAAGACCCTCACCCCCGTCGAGGCCTTGAAGGCGCTTGCAAGGCATATCAAGGTGGTGGAACCTCAATCGGACAAAATCCAAGTCGAAACGATCAATAACATTCAAGGAGAGCCGGAAACCGTGCTAAAGAACGTGCCTTTTGCAGTTCCAGGAAGCCAAGTCCCTGTTCGGTCTGCCTTGATTCAAACGGACAAGGGCCGGAAACTGGAGCCTGTCTGGATTCTTACTGTAGAGATGAACGAGAATTGGATCCAGAGTAGTGTCCATGCGAACACGGGTAAGGTACTTTCGCTCGTGGACTGGGTGGCCGATGCAACCTACAATGTATTCCCCTTGGGCACCAATGATCCCAATGAGGGACCCCGAAAATTGGTTGTCGACCCTCACGACAAGATTGCCTCTCCTAATGGATGGCACGTCCAAGGTACTACTAACTACACTGTAACTATTGGCAACAACGCGTATGCGCAAGCAAATCTAAACGGCGACAGCAACTGGAGAGATAAACCGCGCCCCGACGGAGGCAAGAACCTAGTGTTTGACTTCCCACTGGACCTGACCAAGCATCCAAGAGAATATATTAATGCATCGGTCACTAATTTGTTCTACTGGAATAATATCGTAAGTGATTCTCTCACCATATATATCAGCTCCTTTGTGACTTCAACCCAAATGTGGCTGAATTGTATTTCCTAATCCAACAGATCCACGACCTGTTCTATCGCTATGGATTCAACGAGGTAACTAAACCGCTGCCACTTCACATTTTCAACGGGGGGTTTCACTACTAAGCTACTCTATTTGTAGGCTTCTGGCAACTTCCAAGAAGACAATGGTAACAAGGGGGGCAAGGGAGGTGATGCGGTAATTGCGAATGCTCAAGACGGATCTGGCACCAACAATGCAAACTTTGCAACTCCTCCAGATGGTCAGCGCGGAAGAATGCGCATGTATATTTGGACTTCTAGCAACCCACCCAAGGATGGAGATTTGGAATCCGGCATCATTATTCATGAATATGCGCACGGTATCAGCAATCGTCTAACCGGTGGGCCGAGCAACGTAAACTGCCTCCCAGGAGGTGAGGCTGGAGGTAATGTTGAGGAAATTCAAAAACATTAGAGAAATTGCATTTTTCTCAGTTCATCTCGAACACTCATAGGTATGGGAGAGGGCTGGGGTGACTTCTTCGCCACCATTTTGCGATTGAAGCCCAACCACAATCGCAACTCAGAATTTGGTATGGGCAACTATTCCGCAGGCAGAGGTATTCGAAAGTACCCTTACTCCACCAGCACAACCACGAATCCTGAGACATATGGCACCATGAACAACTCCGGCTACAGTGGTGTGCATGCTAAAGGTGCTGTTTGGGCCAACATGCTATATGAAGGTATATTTTATGCTCCGATTTTCCCTCTCATTACACACCTATGAACGCCCCGTTCCGCTTTATGCTGAATCTGAAGTGCTCATTCTATTCATATCCTTGATTTTGTTCTATAGTTTTCTGGAACATTGTAGACGCCCGTGGATTCACTCCTCAGTGGTACCCTCCGCAAACAACAGACCAAAACGAAATCAAGAAGTACATCCTCAGCCATGGTAACACCTTGATGCTGCAGATCGTCGTCGATGGCATGAAGCTTCAGCCATGCCGGCCCAACTTTATCACCGCGCGTGATGCCATCCTTCGCGCAGAGAAGCTCCTTACCAATGGAACCTACGAGTGCCACATTTGGCGCGGATTTGCTAAGCGAGGTCTCGGAGTAGACGCGAAACTCATCGAGGATAGTCCGAATGGGCCCGGAAGACGCCAGGAGAGCAAGAAGGTGCCTCCTCAGTGCGAAAGAGCATAAGACGATCTTATCAAGGGGATAAATGTGGAACGATTGGCTGGGTCTATGTGAAAACAGCCGGAAAAAGAAATGAACTAAACTTAATGGAAATGTATTTTTAAACTAGCAAAAGTCTTGTGATCATGATGCACTGGATTGTTTGTTAAAACGAAGAAAATGTAATGAAGAGATAATGTAGTTGACAGCACCTCTCTACCTCCTTCTATCCTAATATACGAAATATGATAAGGTTTTGGCTCCCTAGAGTTCTTTTAACAGACTTCAAGAAGAATCTAGATAGACTGAGGAGAAATGCGTAGCAGAGACTACTAGTGCATATTCAAGCTACCCTCTCGCGATTAAATGTTTCTTACGAGTGAATAACGATTGTTAATTTGGCTAACCACATATCCAGCTTGCCGAACAACATCTTCGTGAAGAACCTCCCATTGGAAAAAATCCGATATTATTGCGGTCGGAAGATTATTACTGCAGCGCAAAGATACTCTATTGAAAGACTATCATTGGCACTTCAAGCAAATTGTATGGATCCGAAACTATACAGTATATAGGAAATTCCACTAGATAACTTGAAAAGCAAGCGATTACATTAAAAAAAAAGGCAGCGTTTTTCGTCAATTTCATCCAGGAAAAATAGTTATATGAGTCAAAAATTAAATAAAATGATAAAGGAAAATTCAGTAATAAAAACAATAAACAATCATAGTTAAAATAATATAAAGAAAGAAAATGAAATAACATGCAGGAAAGAAAAAAAAGCTTTATCCTTAATAAAAAAACGACAATTAAAAATAAAAAACCCTTAGACTAAAAAATGTCGATTCTGCATCTTCATAGCCATTTTTGGTGGTAACTTTACCCCTCTGGCAGCCCGTGTTGTGTCATCCTTATCGCTTGTGGAGGTGGGAGGTGGGGACGCTAGGAGAGAATCACGACAAGTGCATGATCCAATTGACTCAGACGCCCCTTCCATCGATGCGCTAACTTCCGAGCTATGGTACTGGCATTCTTGAGCGACCCTCTCGGTCGGCGAAGTAAACTCCGTCTTGACAACGCTGTCGGTGTGCTGTTCTGGTGGGGAGTAGCCGATGTCGAGCGTGATCGTGATGAGCTTTTGCACAAGATACTGGTAGTCTCTTTGGATAATACTGATCACGTCATCTAGCCTCACAAAGTAGAGCTTCATATTCAAGAACTTATCCATCTCGGCGAGGCTGTTTAGTTCTTGGGCGTGGGCTTCATCCCCTCCATCAGATTTTCCATACTTTTTCAGAGTGGCACTATCAAGGAGGAGATGCTCTACCATTGAGGCAAGTGGTTCATATAATCGCTGTTTCTGCCGTTCTGAGATGGCGCGCCGCCTGAGTCTTGGGTAGGTGGCGAATAGAGACCCATGAATGTCGAGCAGCAGAGCGACCTGAAGATCAACAACATAAGCACTCGAGCAGGTTGTCAAGGAAGAAATAGTATCGGTTGAGCCATCACCCTGGAACGCGATCGTATAGAGAGGCAAATATCGCATAGCCCTAGCCAATGCCGGGCTCATCTTATTATTAGCTGCATCGTTGTCATCATCGGTGCCAGTCTCGGGCATTTCCAACTTTATGCAACCATTCAAGTTGTCATAATTTTCCAACATTCCCCCCGAATCTACCCCAACCTCAGGCTCTTCAATTTTCACAGATACCGCCATCTCATCTCCGCTCTTTCGTACATCTGCACTGGCGTTTGGTTTCCGCCGTGTTTTCTCGCGCGAATCCCGAGATTGCCTTAATTTAGTATGCTTTTCATCGCCATCGAGTGAACTATTAGAGACGTTTCTGCTTCGCCTTGGTGCTGGAGTATCGCTGGATAACTTAGTGTCTGTAAATGATTAAAGAACGAACAGATTTGATCATTTAGGGTCGGTGATCCCGTGAATCCACTAAAAAATTATACTTACTTGCATCTACAATATTTTCGGGTGAGGATCTCGTCTCTAAAAAAAAGAAAAAAGTTACATGATCAGCTGAGCAATTTGCAGCAGCGCAAAATACGTCGTGATATATACTTGTTTCATTTGCGTCATTTGCTTTAGACATCCTGGATGGATTTTTTGGAGGGCGGCCTCGTCTCCGTGGCAAAGGCATAGACTCTCCTGCTTCGTCATTTTTGGTTGAGCGGGAACTGACCACCATTGGCGTTGTCTCCGAGTATCCCTCCTCCTCCATGGCTTCTTGTATTAGCTCCAATACTTGTGGATGATCTGCAGCCAGGTCCACTGCTGCCAGTCCGTCCCGGTTGCGTAATTCTAATCGCGCGTTATTGTCGAGCAGAAGCTTAGCTACGTCATAATGCCCATTTTTTGCCGCAGTATGCAACGGAGTCTCTTGTAACAAATTTCGTGCGTTGACATCTGCGCCAAAAGCAAGCAAAAGCCCAACGACTTCCGAGTGACCAACGGAGGCCGCCTCGTGTAATGGCGTACACCCATTGCGGTCGCACACATTCACGCACGAAACTTGCTGGAGAAGCTGGCCCAACTTATCCATTTCCCCCAATCGCGCAAATCGATGCAACGGAGACTCGCCTTTGGCGTCCTTTGGTCGAGTGTCGAACAGCTTCACACAAGGCGTTTCGAAACCTTGAGCAGGAGGGGTGCTGGTATTACGCCGTCTATTCCGCGGGGCCGGGCGCGGTCGTTCATGCGTTGGAGTGCTGCCGTGGCTGTCGACTGGGCTCTCCGTCCGCCTTCGATTTCGATCAGTTTTCCCTGAATGTCTTGATTTTACCGGGGTGTTGATATCGTCGCTCTTAGGCTTTGGACTGGTTGCTCTTTCGGCCGTGGTATTATCCTCAACATCAACTGATACACGCCCCGTTGTAGGTGAATCGCGAGTACTTATTCTGGTGGTATCACGCTCCTCAGAACAACACTTAAGTGTCCTCTCATTGGACACACCTCCTTCATATTTGTCATCCGATTCCTCCCTTCCCTCCAGATCTGTGTCAGAAAGCCTCCGCGGAGGTCTACCACGTCGAACACCTTTGGATCGCAGCTCCTCACGCGTCTCCATCTTTTTGAAGGTGCGCATATATTGCTGAATCTTGCGCTCTTCCCGAGAAAGTGAGCCCGTGCGCGAAGGGAGCCACCAAGGCTCTGCTAAAGCATCGCTTGTCTCCATGTCATTGGGAGTATCGGACGCTTCTGGCGATGCTCTGTTGCTTTTAGCGTGCTTATCATCATTGTATTCCCCCTCCTCTTCCATTTTGACCTTCTTCTCTTCACCCACCGAAGCGATTGAATCTCTTTGAGAGAGATGCCTTCTTCGAACTTTTTGACTCGAGGGTTTCCTCCGTGGAATTTTCCGGCCCAGTTTCTCCTCAAGCACCTCAAGGACTTCGTCCGATCCCGCTACATCACAAGGGGTTTCACCTGCTGAGTTTTTGGAGAGCGGATCAGCTCCGTGCTCAAGAAGGATACGGACCACCTTGGCATGTCCATTCTGGCAGGCGTCGTGAAGCGGGGTGTCGTCCGCATATCCACGGATATTCACCTCCGCCCCTTGAGTAAGCAACACTTTCACCATCGAAACATGTCCGCGAAGAGCAGCCTCGTGCAGAGGGCTCCATCCAGCATTGTCCCGGGCATTCACATCCGCACCTTGCTTCAACAAGGAAAGAATCGCGGAGCCGTCATCTTCGGGGTACTCACATACACGGTGCAACAAAGTTTGCCCGGTCTTGTCGCGTGCTTCCACACCATCTTTACTCTTGTAATGACTCCGAAGTAATCGCAAAACCCTCTGGTCGCTACATACATCCATTGCGGTGAGTTGTTTCGCATTCTTGCATCGAACATTAGCCCCATGCTGTATCAGAAGATGCACCACTTTAGCATGTCCATTCTGAGCAGCATCGTGCAGCGGGGTGTCGTCATCGAGGCCACAGGCATTTGCATCGGCACCATGTCGTAGTAGCAGCTCGGCAATCTCTAGCTCACCGTGCAGACATGCTTCGTGCAGAGGTGTCCACCCGGCATAATCCCGAAGATTCACATCGGCTCCCGCGCGTATCAGATTTCGGCATGAAACGGCGTCTCCACGTGCGGTGTATTTAAAGAGTTGACTTCTGCCAGAGCGATCACGTCTATTGGGGTTTGCAAGATCAAAGCCTAGGCGCTGGTTAGCGCCACTAACAGCTCCTGCTCGCTTGGTGTCGGGATCTTCGGCTGATTTACGATGTTTTAAACTAGAAGCGACGGCGGATTTTTCAGCAGCCTTCTTTTTGTGTGAGTTCGGGCGGGAATAGGGTTCACTCTCGGTGGGTAACGGATGCTTACGGGGTCGCCCTGGCCCACGCTTCTTGGGAAGAGTAGAAAGGGCTGGCTGCTTACAGGCGCTTTCATTCCGCACGTCTTTCGATGCCTGTGAAGATGGGTGTCTCTTCTTTGTTTTAACACACTGTGCTTCTGCATTTTCCTCATCACTCCCCGTCAATATCGCTGACTTTCGTACAATTTTTCTTCGTTTTCGCTCCGGTGTTTTCCTTGTCCCGTCTGCGTGCTTCGATTTCCCAAGAAGGGGGGCATGACTTGAGCCACCCTTATCCGAGTTATGACTGGTCGAATACACATCCTTATTTCGTGCCCAGGATTTCCTACATTCTTCATCACTGCTATTCCAATCGGGAACGTCACTTGCGTTGCTTAATTCAGACCCGTCCAAATCATCCTCAAATATACTCAAATCGGACGAGTGCGAAGGTGGCGACGGACTTTGACAAGACTGACGAAACGCAATACGACCGTTCAAAGCTTGAGTCGAGTTTCTTTTTGTTGAGGGTGAAGTAGTCAGCTCTATAGAAACGGGCGGAGGTGAAGATGCAGGAATGGTGCTAAGGTCATCGTCCGAAAGCGACATATCGCTCGCATCATCATCACCGAAAATTGTTTGTAAAGTAGTGGCAAAATCTCCTTGAGCCGTAGTCACTTCCATTTTGTCGGGCGCCTTACGCCCCGGCCATTCACACTTGAAATCGACGGCAGGATTTGATAACAAAAAAAAATATAAATATATAAACGAATAGATAAAGGGGTTAAAGTATGAGGCAAATTGTCGGGCAAAATATATAAAAAATGAGTGCGAAAATATGGAGAGTGTATTTTAGGACGTGAGCACGTTTAATTAACTAGTTAAAAAAAAGAGAGAACCTAAGTTAGTAATTTCATCATAAGAAATAGTTGAATGAGAATATCGCAAAATTATAATTCGGCAAAGAAAAAAAAATTGAAAAACATATGAAAAAATGTCAATAATTACCTACTTAATAAATACAATTTTCTCACTATAAAATCGCACAGAAATCATTCACCAAATCCCAAGAATTATACGAGGTTAAGCAATAAAGCCTAATACTATAAAACATTACACATTAGAATGTTATGGATAGATTCATGGTAACGAAAAAATAAAACTGCGTTTTTCAATCAAAAACGTAGTTATTATCAGCAATAAATATAACGTAAATTACCTTTAATAATTCAGGATCTTTCCTCTATGCGCAATATAAAATAATGGCAGCTGTTCGAGATTTCTGCGATCTTGGGAGTATGGGAAAGAGAACAGAAAAAGGATGTAGGCCACTATTAGAAAGTTAATAAATATAAAAGTATAGAGGATTAGTAAGAATAAAAGCAGATCAACGACATAAAAATATGTCAAAATGCGAAGAATAAATAGAGCTCCATTCATGGACAATCGAAAACAAATATACATTCAATCAAAGCAGTGTGCAAATATATGAGCGTTTTTGTAGAGAATTTACAATCGGGTATGATAAATTATGGAAAAATAAAAAATATTATAGAGAGAGAGCCATCTACCTAGTTGCAAGATTATCGTCTGATCCCACTGAAAGTGATTTTTAGAGAGTAAGTAGCAAAGAGAAGAGGAGGCAAAGAGTGTGAAGTAGACGAAATGAGAACAGAGACGTCACTCTTTACCTGACCAATTAGCGTCGCTAAAGGCTTATAACTTTATTTTTTACTCATTGATGCTCCCTATGCCGGATTCTCGAAACACGTTTCTATTTCAGACACTAGCCCTTGCAACCGGAGGGTCCTTTGAGCTCTTTGTTCCTCTTAGGCTCTATGGAGCCTTTGCTTAAATTTGTGGTTGCTCTAACCTTCTCCTCAAGCGGGGAAAAGCACTGGGAAATCGAATGAATCCTTTTCTGCTTTATTCCACTTTTGAACATATCGACGATTGCCTTTTCAAACTTGCTTGGTAGGATATCTCATATTGACTAGCACCAGGTCACCACTTAAACTCATAAATCGGATATAGCGCTCACTAGTAGCCTTCTTGTTCATAGGCTCTCCTATATATAGCCTCAGTTTCTGAAACGGAAGGGTTATCCTCACCTTCGTAAAGCCTCTTATTGGAAGGTCACGTCATAGTGCTGTTCCATTTAGTTGCTATTGATGCGAGTCATTCACCACTATGTTCATCCGGTAAAATAGGTCCTGTGAAATAAAGCGTGTGGAGTTGGCGAAAAATGTAATAAAGAAAATAAATTCGAGGCAATTATAAAATCCAACACCGCCATGATTCTATTGACACCTATATTGGATGCGAAGAAAAATGGGCCAGTGTTAAGTAGTGTAGCGTGGGATGTAAAGGAGTCGATTAGAAAGAAAAAGAGATAGGATAGAGCGTGGGCCAATGAAATACCCATCAGGAAACATATTGGTAAGTCATTGTACCAATGGACCAATATAGCCAAAGATGCCCTGTTCTTTATTTCTAATAAACTATAATTTAACAGCGAGTTCTCTACTTGTAGTCATATTTCACATTAAGCTCCGATAAGTCAACCCCGTTGCCCAGCTCGTAGCAGTGTGGGCTGTGGCGTTCAAATGCTTCGGGATAACGCAGTCTAACAATGGGGGGTCGCTTGGCCTCCTGTACCAAGAGCTTGTCTTCTGCCGCCTGTTTGGCAAGCGCCAAATGTTTATCGTTGCGGCGCTTGGTCTCCTCTTCCGAGGGCATATGGTACTCAATGTATTTTGTCAAGGGATGTTTCTAAATAATTCCAGTCGGTTGATTAATAAATATTCAATAGGTGATGCTCTAATGACGGAGACAATATTTACCTCGCCATTGGCAGTGAGGTATTTATCAACACGATACCAAACAAGGCCACCGATAACGACAAGTAGTGTATTTCGCCACACGTTGCCATGATATCCTACCATCGACACCAACATCCAAATAAATAAATAAATAAATTGGGGGCCGTTTCATCGAGATTAATCAATTGACAAGGCACTGAAATAATTACCTTCAGAAGCGGCCGTGGCATGGTGTGCCGAACCAGTCGAAGCCCAACGCTTACCAATTTCCCGGGCCATCAGGGGCCGAAGCGGGAGAAGGGAACTGATGCGGGAGGCCATGTTATGATCTCTAGAATGTAGGGGAGCGATGCATTTCGAAAACGACATTTTTGCTCAATAATATGATGGCTTAGTTTATGATGTCATCATTATCGACCAACCTCTCCAATTTTGAAATTGGAGGGGAAATGAAGCTCGTGGATGAAAAAGTATATATTGTATATTAAACATAAAAGAGTATCTCACAAGGGATGTAGATATAAAATAAAATAACACGCACGTACAATTAAAGGTATCCAAAAATATAACAATTCAATTAGGGATATATTATGCTAGCTGGATTAAAAGTAGTCCGGCAGCTCATCGTCATGCTCCTTCTTTTCCCCTGCAATTCCTAAAACGCGTCTTTCCCCGTCTTCGCTCCACTTCCATACATCACTTGCTATCACAAGTGGAAGTGTGAGTTTCACTGGAGTGCTCAACCAACCTCGGGTCCCGACTCTTAATTGTAGGATATAGTGGAGAGAGAACAGACCCTGTGTGGTCGATGGAAGAATGCTATACGAAGCCTTTCTCGGAAGGGCGATGTCACATTTTACAATGATTTCATCTTGGGGCTCATCTGCGGTCTCTGAATTCCGAGCACTTTCCTTCTCTCCTCTCCCATCGAGGTTGACAGTTGTCTCTGACGAGGTCACGTACTCACTTTCAATCACTTCTCGCGCTCCGCTCAATAGCACCAAATATTTCTTGATGAGGGCCTGCACCACCAGCTTTCCTTCGCTGGGCGCACGTCGGATTCTAACCTGTAGAGGTATGACCTCGCCTGGCAAATATCCTCTCCGGGTAAGATAAGCATCGACTTGGATTCCTCCGCAGAATCGGCTTGCCTCTTTCGCAGCGCTGATAAATGGTCGGCAGAGCGGCTCGGCATTCGTTATGAGTAGTGGACGCAGTAGAATTTCCTTCTCGGCCGTTGCCATAGAATATGAGCTCCCTTTGAAGAGCAATGACTCGTAGACCAGACTTGCCTGCACTTCATATCGAATGGGGAAGTGCTTGTGCTTGTGAGTACCCGGTAGCTTCGAGAACATTGGGATAGTCAGAGAGAACCGGATCTTGAGGGTCTGGCGTGCGTCATCCCAGCGCTGGTCCATCGCTAGCACAACGGACGGCGTCAAATCCCTGCGCACGTTGAGGAGCAGCCGATCCTCGTATCCTCGCAAGAATGTTCCCTCGAATGGATCTCCTGCTTCTTTTCCTCGTACCTGTGCCCTGCCCGTGAGACCCACGCGGCAGGCATGGATGTTTATTGCCGGTGTCGGGGTACGTATTGTGACATGCCCGTGGATAGTTTGCCCGGGGAGATAGAATTTCCTATGGGAGTCTAGATGCAGCCCAAGGAGCACGGGCTCTTGAACTGAAGCAGCGTGCTTGTTGAGGGAGAACACTTGGTCCACTTCTGGCGAGGAGGAGACAATTCTTGCGATCCGAGAGAATTTCTGGCGGAGCGAGAGACTTCGCTGGACGTTAGGCCCAGGAGGCGGCGGAAGTATCGTCTCCATTAATGAGGGGGAAGGGATACGAGCAACGAGACGGTAGAGAACAGAGGCGAAGAGAAAAGAGAGAGCTGGGAGGAGTAGGGAAGGGGGAAGCGAGGGAAAGAAGGGGGGGAGGGAGAAAGAGAAAAGGTGAGAAAAAAAAAGGGAGAGCGAGCGTCGAAGAGTCGGGAAAAAACAAGTATGAAAATCTTAGGAAGACGACATATTTTAATGTTACGGCATTGGAGCAGAGCGATGAATGGTTCATATCCCAAACAACCAGTCCGTTTTAAGTGGCCTTGAGTGGTTGCCAGAAAATGGCTTAAACCGGCAAATCGTGCGCGGGGATTGATTGGAGGCGGATGCAGCCTCTGAAGGCTTCTGCAACCCCGAGCAACCTTTGGCTGGTGCATTTTGAAATTGGATAGCTTGTGCTTCTCACCATTCAACAGGCCGGGGGCAGAGAGGCAGTCCGCTGCAGGTTCTTCTCCGTAAACGATACTCCCACGCTCGCCTGTTATGCCTCAGGTGACGTAATACCTCGTGATGGCAGACCCAGCCGAGCGGGCCCAGTAGTTGGAGAGGCTTGCATTGGCAGGACAATATGCTCCGTTTGCAGGAAAGCTTCCACGCCTGAATGACAACACGATGACTTTCGGTAATCGGCTCAAATTGAGCAGGAGCCCGTCATTCGTCGCACAGTGCAAAAACAATTCCTGTTTCCTATTCCAACGCTTAGACCTCTGCTTATAACCAAGCCTAATTTCCCCACAACCGTCCTGCTCTTGACTCTGTTTCTCTGCTCATTTCCCACCCTCCTGTTGTTGTGCTTTTGATTCTCCACCCTATTTATACTCCTCACTATTTCCGGCATGGCTTCTGCACGTTTCCCCGTCATTATAGATACCGATCCTGGCATTGGTATGGATGAGCCCTTGAGTTTTATTAATGCGGGAATTTGTCATGAATTGCCCCATTTCTCATTCTATCATTTTCTCACCCCTTCTTAGATGACACTCTGGCTCTCCTCCTTGCTTTCGCCTCTCCCCTACTGGACGTTCGCGCGATCACGGTTACCCACGGCAATACCTCTCTCGAAAATGCCACTCGGAATGTCATTACCATTATGAATGTGCTTGAGGAAGAGATCAAGCATCTCTCCACAAGGACATCGGTGCCAGAGGAGACCAGCGGGAATGTAACTGAAGCTAGAAAGAAATTCCAGTGGTCCAAGCCGGTGATTGCCATGGGTTGGTTTGATTCACTTTCATGAAACCCGATTTTGTATCATCTTTTACTCAATGGCTCTTATCCCACATGGATTAGGCGCGAGCAGCCCACTAGAGATTGAGCAGGTTGCTGCTGGCCATGTGCATGGGTTAGATGGGCTTGCCAACATTCACCAAGAGGTAAGGACGATGAGATGGAGCGCGCAAAGACGCGGAATGTTGACATGAAATTTTATTGCACGCTTCGCCTAGGCCCCAGAATACTCACCCGCTTACTGGCGGCAGCTTTTCACCGCCAAGGAGCTGGCGGCAGAGAGCGCATTAGCTTCGGCTCCTCAGAGCAGCATTTACACCACAACCTCCATCCCAGCTTACCAGGAGATTCTCCGCCAATTGCGCGAGGCTCCCCCCTTCACCGTCACACTGATCACCTTGGGCCCCATGACCAATCTGGCCCTCGCATACCGCGAGGATCCGGTGACATTCTCGCGAGTTCGCCGTATCATCTCCATGGGCGGCGCCTTAGCCACCCCAGGCAACATTACCCCCACAAGTGAGTTCAACTATGCAGCAGACCCCCACGCAGTTCGCGTCATCTTTGATGCCACCCATGGATTCATCCCTGGAGATCGCGGCCTCCAGCTGAGACGCGCTCTTATTGAGAAAGGAGAGCCGGCTCCTGTGCACTTGACTGTGGTCTCGACCGACGTCACCACCAAATGCTGCCTTCCCGAATCATCCCTCACCGACTACGTATCCAACATGGACACGCCCCTAGGGAGATTTGCAGCCTTTTTCCTGAAGTTCTCGTTTGAGCGCATTACTAAGATCAGTAATGGCAATTTCGAGATGCATGATCCGCTGTGCTTGGGATTGATGGTGGACTGGGCGGCTCTGCAGCCCGAGGGAGAGGGGGAGAAGCGGGCGACCAGCGAGCAGGACTCGGAGCTTGCACACGACTTGGGGCAATTGGGCTGGCGAACCGAATTCCTCGATCTGCGCGTGGAGTGTGGCGGAAAGTATACTCGCGGGATGATTTTGGAAGACAAGCGCGGCAAAGGATTCGACGACTACGCCGATGAGCGGTCGACGTGCGTGGAATGGGTGCGTGAGACGCCTAATCCCCGGTTTTTGCGCGACTTCATGAAGACCGTGTTCGACGTACAAGTTAGGTGGGATGGCAATTAGTCTATTTTGGAACATGTAGATTCTGTTTAATAAATTGGGTGGCGAAACCCCCACCGTCTGAAACGTGCCCCTGTTTTGGCAGGCCCGAGTGCAGATGAGGGTGGCAACCGTGTTTGGCGGGGTGGTGGAAAACATTCTGAAGGTACAAATCAAAAATCGCGCTGGACTGGAGATTCATTAGCTTATTTTCCTCCTTTGACAAAAGCCCTCCCCCATATAAAGACTGCCATGTCCAGCGCTGCGTCAGAAATGGAACCGTTACCAACAGAGTGGGAACTGGTTTCTCTCGCAGTGTCCAGGTCTCTTTGTCTACATTCTGAGACGGATTGACGATTTGGGATTTCCGTTTCGAGCCTTATCCACCATAATCTCCTCCCTCATCCTGCCTTACTTCTTTCCTCTCTCATTTTCCCCAAGCGTTCTCCTCGCCATTCTCAACGCATTCCTCCTCCCTACACAACAACCACATCCGTTCTTCCCCCCAACGCACCTCACTGGATGGAACTGGACGCAGCTTCGATTCGCAAGAGTTTCTCTGGTACTGGAATGTCGCTGTCAATAAAGAGCATGAAGAGTACGAAGAGAACTATTAGCAGTGATAGTAGCAACAGCGACAGTGAGAAGACTGTGAAACGGCGATTCAAAGTCTGGGGCAGAGTGAGCTCGTGGGTTGAGACCATGAACAGTAAGACTATCCTTCGCGTTTCTTCTCTGAATACTTAGGTTAACACTTATGCCTCTGGCTGTATCCGAAATGATAGCACGTTTCTTGTTCCTGTTCAAGTCATCCAAAGGGAAAATGAATGTTTCCCACCCCTTCAATACGCTACACCGAGTCCACGTCGACTACAATCGAGCAACCGGCGAGTACAAAGGGCTTCCGGCCGAGTGGCAGAACATCGTTGAGCCGTGGAGCAGGAGGGAACGGTTCCGCGACCGCTATCAACAGAGGACGCTTAGAAGAGTTAGTGTCCGAGTTTACTGTGGCATACACCTCTCCTAGAACGAGGCTAATCATCCCCAATTTGCCTTCCTTTAGGGGAACTCGACCTCCTCCACGGTTGCGGATTTCGAGTCGTGCCTCCGGGCCCTCTGTGCATCCTATCCTGACCCGCGGTCATTCTATGGCCCATTGCGCCCGGTTGGCAAAGGCGCGTCAGGGATCGTGTACGTTTCCGCCTCCCATCCACACATTGCCCTCAAGCGGATGCGCCTTGCCCAACAGCAGAAGCCTCGCCTTATCATTGCTGAGCTCAGGATGCGAGCTCTGAAGCATAACAATCTGGTGAAGTTCGGAGAGGCCTATATGTGCGATGGGATGGAGAGGGACAAAAATTTGAATAGCAAGGAGATTTGGCTGGAGATGGAATACATGGACGGAGGAAGTTTGACCGACATCATCTTGTGCGGGACTCTGCGGGAAGGCCTGGTGGCTCGCGTTTTCACTGAGGTAGGTGCAAGTAATCTTGGGGGAGTTATCCCAATTTTTAGTATATCGGGCCTCCACGCAGATTCTGATGCTCACCCCTGGAACGCTTATCCCTACAGATACTCCAAGGCCTTAGTTTTCTTCATTCACACGGGATCATTCATCGCGACATTAAGAGTGATAATATTTTGCTTTCTCTCCGCGGAGACGTCAAAATCTCCGACTTTGGCTTCTGCTCCCACATGCTCTCTTCTACAAAACGTCATACGCTTGTTGGCACACCCTACTGGATGGCGCCCGAAATGTTGTCGAGGCGCGGATATAATGAGAAGGTGGATGTCTGGGCCTTGGGGATAGTGGGAATAGAAATGATAGAGGGCGAGCCGCCCTATTTAAGAGAAGAGTGTATCAAGGTACGTTAGAGGGATACCTTTCTTATGTCTCGCAAGACCTCGACTAATGGACCCCTCCCCCCCCCCCCCCGGAATAGGCTCTCTATCTCATCAGAGACAAAGGGATCCCCCCCCTCACCACTGAAGTCTCTCCTCTCCTTCATCACTTCATAGACTCCTGTCTGGAGCCTCGACCTGAAGAGCGACCAACCTCGTCAGATATGCTGCGACACTGTTTCCTGAAGACGGCAGAGCCGCGCTCGGCATTGATACCGCTGGTGGTGGATGCCAAGAGGAAGGCTGCTGCCCGCAATAGAAAGAAGAAATAACATCTCCTCCTATGGCTCTCTATATATATTATTATTTATATATCTTCCTATTTATGCAAGAGTATACTATAAGAGGACATCTCATTGACACTTACTGTCGGAGGTATGCGTATATGACAGGGGGGCATTCTAGCCATTGAGTTGTAAGAATGTATAATTTTACGCACCAAGTATGCTATGTCTGCTTTGGGACGGACCTTGTGCTCAACGCTGGTTGTCTTGTACTTGTGTTCGGCAGCCCTTATTCCGATGTTTCTTTATTTTGACTGTATTATGTACCTTAAACTTTCTTGAATATCATACAATCAGAATAAGTGCCATTGCTCTGGAATGTGCTAGCCGGTGGCCCTATTGGAAAACCGTGCTAGCGAAAAGGCATATGGCTGGAAACTTCAACCATAAAACATTGGCGAAATAATATCGGATGTTATGCCGAAGCGTATTCAAAGTGCGGGACACTAATATATCTCCTCTATTCATGCACTTAAACTTCCATAACTCCACGGAGTATTGCCCCGAGTTATTTTAATATGAAAATATCAACTCTGTGGAGGGGGCAATGGTAAAGGGAAAATCCGCTGTTGATATGTAAAGCCAAAAAAAAGACATCTCAGGAGTAGGCCCCTGTTTTCTAAGAGTTGACTATTAAGAAGATGGCGATATAATTTACAGCAGGACTCTAAGTGTAAATGAGCGATAAAATAGACATTTTTATTTCGTGTATACAAAGACAAAAGAAATTATTTTCGGCTTGTTTTAGATCATCCACTAGGGCTCAATCCATCTCCATGGCCTCCATTGTATCCTCTTCAATATCTTCGTCTTTCTGCTCCTCATCTCTCTCCTCCACTTCCTCCTCCCCCTCCCACTCCACTTCCAATTCAATACTTTCGTGTGCCACTGGTTTTGCGCAAACTCGCGCTTCCACCTCCCCGAAAAGCGACAAGAGACAGCACTCGTCCAAGAAGTAATCCAGCTTAGCATTCTCCGATTGCAAATCAGCCACAAGCCCATCGAGGAAACTTTCCGTTGCGCCACGGAACCGATGGGCACGAAGCTCTGACTTTGGAGTAGAGAAATGGCATTCGTTCGGAGGGATGACCGCCAGGGTTGCAAGTTCTATTGGGCAAGTTAAGAGATTTAATATTAAAGTCAGAACTATAATGGATATTTCTCTTTTAGATCCGGCCAAACACCCTCTTACCCTCTTCTTTGTCGTTCACCGCTTCCAGGGTCTTGTAAAGTGCCGTCTCCTCCAACCTTTCCTTTAGCCCTTCATCCGACACTCCCTTCGTCCTGTGGCCAATCTCGTCCCATTGGTCATGAAGGTACACTCTACGCCAGATCCCACGCAGAACAGTATCTCGGCGGGAAGCGGGTATATCGGAAGAGTGCGCGAGAACCCGTAGGGCAACGCGAAAATCGTCCACCTCTTCCGGGGCGGAGTTATCCTTAAGTATGAGTGCATCAATGAGATCTTCAGTCGGTAGGGTGTGTCCTTGCAGGAGTGTCTTCACAAGTCGCAAGTAGTGCTATAGAAGAATGGCAGTTGAAAAATAAATCAAAGCAAAACAGAATTAGCATCTTGAAAGAGAATTGGGCCAAACTGAATGTGAATTTACCTCACGAAGAGCGGGCAGGTCGCTTAAACCAGCCGCTACTCCTCTAACAATCAACTCTGCACGATCCTCCAGTCGGCGTGGTATATCCGCGCCTGCCATCGCGAGCACTTCTCCAAAAGCTTTTCTCAACTCCTCATGGACTCGTACAGCCTCCAAGGTTCCATCCAATTCCCCAATATCCTTCCTCTCGTCGTGCTCTGTCGCCTCCTCCGAAGCGAGGATGCAGAGCTTGGCGATGCTGACCATTGTCTTCTTCTGTGACGCATCGGCTTCATGCTCCGACTCAGCGACAAGCTTCGAGCTAGCGCGTGCAAATTTGCCCAGTCGAATATCGTGTAGCCATGAGATAGAGGGTTGTGGATTATTAGCCAGGAACCGATCCAACATCTCGTCATAGAGTGGATCTTGGTCAAGAAGTGTGTGGAAATGTCCTAGTGTTGCACAAAAATATACAACAACCAAGTTTGAATGACAAGATAATATGGGGATATATATGGAGATTATTCTTACCCTTCTCCAAGTAATATTGAAATAGAACGTTTGCAAAGGATTCCCCGTACTTGTTCATGTAAAATTGTAACCGTGCGCGTCCCTCCTCATCCTCGTGCTCGTCCTCAGCACACAACTCCACGAGGGTTTTGTAGTCGCAGTATTTCTCCGCCAGCGTATATGCAACACTCTTGCGGCCAATGGCAACTATTCAAAGCATTCATTATAATTAGAAAAAAAACACCTGGAGATTGGATTTTTAAGCATTCGATTGCTACCTAATGGACGAACTACCCTCGATCGCACCTCATCATATCTCTCCCTCAAAGTCCTCAATTCCCTTTCAGCACCCCCTTCTCTTTTTTGCTCCTTTTCCCCTTGTTCCTCACTCTCATGCTCAGCCGTGCCTTCCAGGAATCGAATGCGCTCTTGAAAAGTCGCAAATACTATATTCGCTAGCTCACAAAGCTGCTCCTGCAGTTTTGTGATCACCTGTCGTGTCCCCATTACCTCCGAATCTTCGTCTGCTTCGTCGTATAGGTCATCTGAAGAGGCATCACGCGATAGTTCGCTCAGGGAGCGGTCAGTGGCCTCGTATTGAGCCTGGAGGGCATCGATGAGCATGGGTGAGTTGGTCCAGCTTTCTATCGAAGGCAATTTGTCCTGGAGTTGATAGAGCTTTGCATTTTGCATGCGGAAATCGTACGCTGACTTCAACACAATCTAGAGGAATGAGGGAATAAGCTCAACCGTTTCGCGAGGTATTCCGTGTAAAATTAATGCCTACCAAGAATATCTTGTTGGATTCGAGAACAAATATGCCTCGCTCACTCGGGGTTTTTCGCGTGCCAATCGCCTCCCATACAAGCGCCTGAATGTGCTTGAAAATTTTGTCCAAATATGCGATCTATGGAGGAAAGTTGGTAAGAATGGGGTGTGCCTCTTAAATAGGGTCTAGAATTTCGGCTGATTACATGTAACCGGAAAAAGTGCCGAATATTATCGTCTTTTGCTGCCTCGCCGAATTCCTTAAGGCACTGATCAATTGCATACGCAAGAATGCGAGTGTGGGGTTTCATTGATTTGTCTCGGCTAAAAAAATTGATTAGAATCCAGTTATAGATATGAAAGCAATGATGTTTTACCTTAAAAGCGCGTTCTGATATTGCCACAGCTGAACGGCGGCGGCCATCTTTTCGGCATTGATGCACAACTTGTATCTAGTTGAGGGTGTTAGCTAAGTCAAGCGTTAATCTCCGATATAAATGCTCGATAAAGCAAGTGAAATTACTTTGTTGGTCATGTCGTTTACGGAAATAACTTTAATAATAGACGCTATGCGGTTGAACCGTTCTTGTAGTTGGGGACGCAATTCCGTGTTTGTGAAGACGAGGTGAGGAGATCCTACAGAGCGAAACCAGGTTAACATATGTATTGAAATTCTTTTTAAAAATTAAAATATGCTGACTTGTTTCTAGAATTTCTTGACTCAACTCCAGGGCAGCTTTGTTCAAATCACCCCCAGTGTCACGCGAGAGCCTGAATGCAAGCGGATTCTGCTCTTGGCCACTAAAGAATACAGCGGTTTCGAGTTGAGCTTTGAGGTGGCTGGTCATTTTGACCTGTTCGTCCACCGATTGAGACGGCATGCTAACAAAATAGAGGTGGTAAGCATAAATACCCCCAAACCCTCTAAACGCAAGAGGGGTGACTTCTTACCCAACAACGTCGACGGCCTCTCTCATTATTTTTCCGATCTCCATCTCAAATCGAAGAACACCGATAGAACTACACACTGCCCACAGTGCACTCCTATTTTCTGCATCGTGGCTCCATATTTTCGATTTTTCCACGCCGAAGCCGATAGTCCGATCCACTGCAGGGTTCTTCATGGGCATCGACTCTTCGAAGTCGGAACCACGAAGTAGTGTAGTCATGACAATAATGTCAGGTAACACAACAAATACGGAGGGACCACCATTGGGAAGTGCAACACGCGGACGGGTGTGGTGCAGTGGTGCTTGGTACTAAAATTGTCATAACGAATGAGATAATTGCTCCATGATACAATTAGAAATACAACTACCGTGGTATGCTTGATATCTCGTCTTGACATAATATCGTATGAACCATCATCGCATTCGGAGAGCGTAATTAGCGCAAATGCGTACAGAGGATCGGAACGCATGCGCACCTCGCGGGGGTTAGAAATATAAGAAATAACAACGATCACCTCGTCCTCTCTATAAATGAAAAAAAGACTATTTAGTTATGATTGAATAAGCAGGCAATTATTAGACGCACCTTGAATAATCCATGTCCCATAATTGCAGTTCGAGTGAGCGCATATCTTCACTCTGCTCCATATCCTCCAGTAGACGCTGTGCAATTAACGTCCAGATATCTTGCGTCATAATTAACTGTAAAACCATCAAAGCATTGTTAGGTTTGATGGTATTCCAAATGATGTCCATATAAGTTGCTATACCTTCTCCGGATAAGATTTCGAAACGGACCATTTTTGAAGATCACCTTTAGTCATCACAAAGATTTCTCTACATGATTCAGAAATATTAAGCAAACACCCTGCAGAAAACCACTGCTTTTATACATATATGTACACGTACCTTGTATGTCGCCCTTCTAGTTTTCTCCCGGGTACTACCGCCATTACTTCTTTATTTTTGCGCAGCTGACTCAAAGATAAATCATCTGCATTGTAGCCCAGAAGTGACCCTACCCGAGCAAGTACACCGACGGGACGCGACAGGGGTGCATAGGAAAGGCTAACTAGTTGTCCACCTGCACCAGTACTGGTGAGAGATATGCGATATAGGTGGGACGACGCCGTGGCAAAAATAAATCCTATAGGCTATCTCCAGGAAATAACAGATTAATCAAAAATGTCGAGTTAACCATTTTAAATCCCTCAAAGAATTACATCACAATGCACTAGACATGTCCCGTAGTCGCCCTCATTCAGATATATACGCATACTTTTATAGCGATCAGTGTGCGAAAGCGCATAAGCTAAATTCTCCCAGTAGCGGAACTCGCCCTCTGGGGAACAGGCGAGTAAACCCACACTCTTAGATCCACTCCTTGAAGGCACTATGCATACAAGAGATGTAGGCACATAAACCCCTGAACTAGTGCTATCGCGCAACCGTAAACTTGTTTTCGGTAGAGGAAAGGTGTAGCAAGTTGGAAGTGTTTTGCTATTTCCCTACAAATGCACGTAGGGAGGATGGAGTTAGTTGAAAATTACATGCAAATTTAATAACAAGAGGATAAATTTAAGAAAGATACTTTACCCGATCATACAACCACACCATGCATTTTTCCTTGCTCACCACAAAAGCATACCCACTATTCACATCGGCTCCTCCGGAGAAGTTTTCGCGGTAAAAGTTAGCCCCTTTAAATACGCGTGCAACATCGGTTGGCAATTTTCCGGCTAGCAACACTGCATGCTTTTGACTCTTTGCGAGCACAGTAGAAAGCTCCTCGCGTTCATCGATGCTTTCCTCAACCAGCATGCTTTCCTCATCTTGGATTGAAGGAGGTTCAACCGGCTGTATTGATGGCCACGGAGCAGAGAGATACGTTGATGGTTTAGGAGGAGGAGAGGGTGAGACTCCTGGAACTGAAGAAGGTGAGAGACATGGCGTTGGCTCCCGGGAGACAAGCGCGGAGGCAGTTTTCTTCCGCACTGTTCTTGGAGCAGTGAACATGTCTATTACACTTTACCGAAGGGATCAAAATGCCGTTCAAGATCTTACTCTATTCCTAAATGACTGTTGTTTTCGCGTCGCTTGCCATTGTGTGGCTTGGATTTCGCAGCCAATTTTATAGTTTTCATTAATTTGTCTCCAAAATGACCATAGCAACTGTGTTCAATAGAATATGTATGTGCATAAATCTGAAGTAAATTCCACCTATATCAACATACAAGATTTTTATGCTTTCTCTTTCCTAAAAGCACTCCAAAGAAATAGTTTCAAGTATTTTTTTTATTTGATCGTTTGATCAAATAAATTTTCACTAATAGAACACCAAGAATAATAACAATAATTTATAAAGTACGAAGACAGCGCTTTATAATCTTCAGTGATGAAGGGTTTTATTTGTTTTTCAGCCGTATAACTTGTATTTGTTGCATTTAGGATGCTCACAAAAATTCAACTAGAAACTAGAGGGCATATATCACCAGAGTGCTGATAATATTTATTTAGCGAGATTAATTCTTTAATTCCTAAGCCTATGGTCACAATTAAATAGAATTTGGGAACAAAGAGTGAAATTACAAGCCACAGGTTGCATCGAACTTTGAAATAAAAACACGTCGAGGACACTATTAGGTTCCTCCTCTTTTTTTCAAATTTCCTACCTCATTCGCCCTATTCCGTTAAAGAGGCCACGGTTTAAGGAAAGATGGTAAGTCTTTAACCCCCTCTTCCTACAGGATGGGTGAATGGCATGTTAGTTTCAAAGGGTTAATGTGATGGATGGATGGATGGATGGATGGGAATTTATTGAATATGATCGCCAATGTAACTCATCAAATATTTTTTTTTCTCGCTTTCTGTTTAGCCGTTCGTCAAACTCGTAAAGAACAAGGCTTACTTCAAGCGCTACCAGGTCAAGTACCGAAGACGCAGAGGTAATTATCAATTTACACACAACTCTACCATTCAAATCTTTAACTCAATGATTCCACATTCCAGAGGGTAAGACCGACTACTATGCTCGCAAGCGTCTCGTGACCCAAGCTAAGAACAAGTACAACTCGCCCAAGTACCGCCTCGTGGTCCGCTTCACCAACACGGACGTCATCTGCCAGATCGTCTATGCCAAGGTTCAGGGTGATTTCGTTTTGGCTTCTGCCTACTCTCATGAATTGCCCCGCTATGGTGTCAAGGCTGGTCTTACCAACTGGGCTGCCGCTTACTGCACTGGTCTCTTGGTCGCTCGTCGTGCCTTGACCAAGCTCGGTTTGGCTGATAAGTACGAGGGTGTTGCTGAGCCCGATGGCACTGTCTCTCTCGTCGAAGAGCTCGACGATGCCCCTCGCCCCTTCAAGTGCTTCTTGGATGTCGGTCTCAAGCGCACCACGACTGGTTCCCGTGTCTTCGCCGCCCTCAAGGGTGCTTCCGATGGTGGTATCTTGATCCCCCACTCCGAGACCCGCTTCCCTGGCTACGACCGCGAGTCGAAGCAGCTTGATGCTGAAGTGCTCCGCAAGTACATCTATGGTGGACACGTTGCTGAGTACATGAGCTCTCTCCAGGAAGAGGATGAGGAGAAATACAAGCGCCAGTTCTCGAAATTCGTTGAGGCCGGTATCTCCGCTGATGACCTTGAGGGTATCTACAAGGCCGCCCATGCCGCCATCAGGAAAGATCCTGCTCCTAAGCCCACTGAGAAGAAGAAGCCTGCTGAGGGTGAGAAGATCAAGCTCTACAAGAAGCAGCGCCTCAACCTCAAGCAGCGCCGCAACAAGGTTGAACAGCGCAAGGCTTGGTTCGAGAAGAAGTCTGCTGAGGACGATGAGTAAATAAGGAATTTTGCAAAAAACAAAAACATAAGCCCCTTTGGGATTGACTTGTCAATTTAATAAAAATTGAATATGGTTCTAACTCGAAGCAAACTTTCAATTGATTCTATACGTTATTCCAATTCCATGCTATAAACTATAAATATCGGTGGTATAGTTTATGATAATGCAAAACTCATTGTGAGAGTATTCGGCAGTACACAATCGGTCAAAACTGTAACTGATTTTCCAATAAAATAAACCCAAATATCTATATTTCTAAGGCAGAGCGCTTAATGGTTATTTACTGGATGAGATAAAAATATGTTGCGGGGATAAATTGGGAAAAATCAATAGTTTAATAACCAAAAAAAAACCATTATTCAAAGCCGTAAACATTGAAAGAAAAAAAAGTACTTCTGGTTCAATCTAGTAATGATGTGGGGGTACACAATGTATAATATCTATTCTTTACCACCAGTATTATTTTCTCAATATTAATCAGGTAGTATCACTCATTAAAGTTGACCCAATTTTAGCACTTAAATAAAAATCTATGATAAATTGTCAGGCAAGATCATAAAAATATAAAATTAAACAAATCAAAAGGTTAAAACGCAAGATAGTTCTTTCATTATTAACAATAATATAAAATATTATAATTTATAATTTAAATATTCAAAGCTAATAATAATACAATTTTGAATATATAAAAAATCAAATGGAATATCAACTATAATAATATTACTTAATTGCGAGAGTAAGTAATTAACATCCAAAAATATAAAGGTCATTATTAATATAATGAAATTATAATAATATATAGAATAATATTATAATAACTATAAGTGTATTAGGCTGTGTTTATGCTGAGCTATTGTCTAATAGGCTGGAGTTTTTTCTACTTCTATTGGGGTTGTGGGGTCAGCAGTAGCAGTTATACTTGCTCCCTCCTCAGGCGATGCCGTGGATGAATATAGGATCGGCGTTTCCTCATCGGTAGTGTTGTGATATGTTGTCGAAGTTGATTCTTTAGAAATAGAGAGATCAGTACTGCTTGTTGGCTGCTCTGAAGTAGTCGTTTCGGATATGTCAGAAGTACTAGTGATGGATTCTTCAGGAGCAGGTGTAATCATACTTGAAATGGTAGAAGTGGGCCCCAACGAAACTGTTGGTTCTGAGACTCCTTCTGAAATTGCAGAAGTAAATTCTATTGTTGGGGATGTGAATGGGATTGCATCAGATATTGCAAAAGTTATATCTTCTGTGGTTGTTGCGGATGTGATTCTACCTGGACTTGTGGAATCCGATCCATCTATAGTTGTTACAAGTGAGGTGGTGGGCGTGTTAGTAGCTGTGTCTGAAAAGGCTGTGGTTTCCTCCATCGTTTGCCTCGTAGACGCTTCTTCTGTACTCTTAGTAAATATCACATTTGAAGATGTAATAGATGTCGACGCTTTTGTAGAGGTAAGAGTCGACTCCGTTGTGATCGTTGGTGTAACAGATTCGCCTGGGTTCGCAGGATTCATTCCATCCAGAGTGGTTGAGGGTTCGATTGTACTCGAAACAGTAAAGGTTGGATCCCCTAAAGTAGTTAAAATCTCAGTCTCACTCAACCTCGTGGTGTGTTCCTCGCTTGGAGTGGCTGTAGGAGCGGCTCCATCATTAATCGTGAAAGTCGTTTCTTCTGTGGATGATAGTTCTACAAAGTCTCCTGGACTTGATACTTGTGCGACATCTAGAGAAGTTGTGAGAGGATTTGCACCTGGAGCCGTGAAGTCCGGGGCATCTGGAGCATTTGTAGCTACAGACCCCTCCAGATGGGTAACGACAAACTCTTCTGGAGGAGTGGTAAGTGGGAGAGCATCTGGTAATGTGAAAGTCGGCTCCTCTATGGTTTGCGTGGCTTCAATTTCGCCTAAAGTCGTAGCCTGCTTCCCGCTTGTAGTTACTGTGGGCATATTTGTATCCAAGGACGTGAAAGCTGGCTTACTCACGATCGACGTTACTATACTACTGGAACTTATGCTCGGCTTCTCATCTAGTGTCGCTGTGGGTACATTTATATTAGAATGCGAAAGGGTTTGCACTTCTGGGATTGGTGTACCAGCAAAACTTTCGGGGGTTGTGGTAAATGTCTCAACTGGAACTGCGGGTGTTGGTGAACTGGGAGACGTAAAAATTGTTCCTCCTGGGATCCTTGTACCTGTAATTTCTCCTGGCGGCATTGTGTCTGTAATTATATCAGAATATAAGGTATAGGAATGTACAGCCTTAGATGTGGCGGTGAGTTTTTTTGATCTCGTGAAACTCGGATTTTCAGGGACTGTTGTTGACGTAGGTGGTTCTGGAATTGTGTGAGTTGGCTGCGTAGACGATTCTTCAGATACTGACATGAATGCTGGTGGGTTTGGAATTGCGTTAGTTGGCTGTACAGGCGAGTCTCCAGGCACTGGCGTGAACACTGGTGGATTTGGAATTGCGTGAGTTGGCTGTGCAGGCGATTCTTCAGGCACCGGCGTGAACATTGGTGGGTTTGGATTAATATGGG
>NW_027192228.1:57169-117755 GCF_041956535.1 Calcarisporiella thermophila
TGAGTTGGCTGCACAGGCGATTCATCAGGCACCGGTGTAAATACTGGTGGCTCTGGAATTGCATGGGTTGGCTGGATAGGTGATTCATCAGGCACTGGTGTAAATACTAGCGGTTCTGGAATTGCGGGAGTTGGCTGCACAGGAGATTCTTCAGGGCCTGGTGTGAACGCAGAAGGTTCTGGGATTGCAAGAGTTGGCTGTACTGAAGTCTCTATGTTTCCAGTAGTTCCTGGCTCAGGCGTGAGCAAAGGTGGCACTGGGATAGCGTGGGTAGGCTGCCCCGGAGTTGCAATACTCTCAGTATCTTTAAGCACAGAAGTTAACACAGGTGGATAAGCATTGCCACTAGTGATGGGAATCAATGGATATGGGCTACTTGTTGTGGAGCTTGCTGGGCTCGATATAAATACATTATGACTCTCTTGGCTAGCCACACAGGAAAGTGTTAACGTGGTTTGCTGAGTGTATCGGTTAATAACGGTTGCCGTAGTGGTCTTCGTGATTGTTTCTGTAACTGTGATTGTAGTTGCAGAGCAATAATTGGTTGATAAAGGAGGAACAATTGGAACTTGTACAGCGTTGACTGAACTCGGATATGAGGTTACTAAAGAAGTAGTTGTGTCTGGCTTTACTGAGGTGATTATTCCTGTGCCCACTGGTTTAAATGAAGTATGAGGGCTGTATGATATCATGGTACTCAGATCTGGATCTGGAAAATCTGTCGGAATGGAAATCACGCGCGATGCGGTCTCCGATGGGATTGGTTTATACGTTGTTTCGCGTTCGGTCGTGGTAGGCGGCCCCGAGTTGTATGGCATTGTAAACGTGTCCTGTGAATTATAAGGAGTAGAATTGATTGTGGTCTCAGTATAATTTGACGTAGAAGGAGTTTCACGATCGGTTGTGACTGAACCGTATGGACTCGTGGGCCAAGTCATTACTGAAGGCATATAATTAGTTGTAAGCTCTGTAGTTCCTGGACTCATTGATATGAATGAACTTATGAGCTCCGTGCTCTCGGGACCCTTTGACGAAAATGGCATTGATTTCTCCGTAGTCTTTTGAAGCGCAGTCTCATGGGTTATTCGCTCTGTTGTTTTTGGCCAATTTGTTGTGTCTGGTTTAGTTTCTAACGAAGTCTTTGGAGCCTCGGACTGGTATATAGTCGTATATTTTGTCGTCTTTATTCGCTCCTTCGTCTTTGGACGTTTTGTCTTGGTCGAAGTTGTGCAATCTGTTGAACTTGGCCGTTTTGATTTGTGTTTTGTGGTGTAGACTGTCTTGATTGGATCCACCGGGTTATCAGATGTAGTGCATTCCGTTGTCTTTGTACTACTGGGTTTGACTATAGTATTTTGTGTATCCAGCTGAGTGCTAGTTGAAGAGGATGATATTGTCGTTATGGAAGATGAAATTGGCACTGAAAGTGTATAAGGATCCTCTGCAATTGTGTCTACAGGAGGAATCGAAGTGGACGAGCTTGATACCCAGCTTGAAGTAGCTGTAATCGTGGACTTAGTGAAAGTCAGGCTGTCATCGTTCCCATACATGATCGGGCTTCTGTTAACGTCCTCATTATGAGCTTCAGGTATATTGCTCTATTTTAATTGATTTTAGGGAATATTAGTGTTCCTGCACATATTTCCCTTGTATTTCTATTTCGAATTATTTCAATACCATTTCATTCTGTTGCTGACTACCAATTTGGATCTCGGCGCTAAGATCACTTTGTTTTGATGGATCAACTGGTGGGCCAGACGTGGCCGATAAATTATCGATCTTGTTCCCCATGAATGGGGCGCCCTGTACCATCGCAAAAATTGCGATGGCAGGAGAGAAAAGGAGGGTAGACTTCATATAAAATGAGAGGAGAGATTGGACTCGATTACAAGGATTCCAAACAGAAGAGCGACAATAAGGAATGTATGTAGATAATGATAATCCCACGCGTTTTTTCAGAATACTATTCCTGAAGTTAAACGAGGGAAGAAATGGGGTTTCTAATGATATAAAGATCATTTATATAGTCTTCATCACACCCAAAATGTCTAGGCGGAGAAACCAGCTGAATAGAAATGCAGCAAATAGTTTTATCAAGGCAAATTTCACCCTTACTCGTCGGGTTGCATTGGCAATTTCTAGTGAATTTGCCTTCTATCTCTTCTACAAATTTAAGCTAAAGCACAACTTTATGGAATCCGGCGCCTAAATCCAAAAAGAAGTCAAGCCTGTTTATGGCATGAATTCAGAACTTCTCCAGCGAAACGTGCTGAAATTTTCTCTCAGAACACAAGTTTCTATTCCTGACGTAACCTAAAGATATGCGACAAATTCACTTTTCGAATTATATAAGCGCAAACAATAGGCTCAGGTGTCTAATTACATGCCCTGAGAGCAACTGGAATAAAAATACTAGCCAATAGAGCTCTTCTTAATACCGGAGAGAGTTATAAATATAATCTCATCTGCTTAGCAGATCTTTTCATTTTCTTTATAGTTAGCCCCACTTTACTCTAGGTTTAATTATTAACCGAAACCACTCTTCATATTGGTATACAGAAAACGATATTCGGACATCAGCTCAATATAATCACCATCGCAGATTATATACACTCTAAATCGTTAGTGGAAAAGGGAGTAATCGCTCAATTGAAATTATTTCTATCTCTTAGATCATACAAACAGAAGGTGGAGATAGTGAGAAGTGATATATATTTTGAAAGTCCGAAGTGGACCGATATGGAGAATTAGAGAAGTATTTTATGAGAATCGAGCATCTTTCATAAAAGCTTTGAAATAAGGAGTGTTGCTGAATAGCTATATAAGGAAAGGTAGGTGAAACCAAGGATTTTGCATCATAGTTCTTGTATATAGTAAGGAAAGGCGCGAAGGAAATAGCATGGGATGGCACAAGATAAAATTTACTGAGATCCGTGTTGAGCCATTCTAGCTACAATGACGAATAAAAAAAGAGGCTAACAAAATTATACACACAGAAGATATGTCTAAACAGTTAGAACTGTAAGAATAACATTTTCGCTCAGTTTTTAGATAATAATAGATAAATAGGTAATTAAAGATACTCCATGATGCTATTATTTCGAAATAGATTTTATAACTCTCTACTCTGTAAGCATGAGGTTAATTGTTAAAATATTATTGCGCTTAATAAAAAAACAATTAAATATGCATATCTATAGTTCAACCAATTCAATGATAGGGCTTGCTGCATTTGGGATTAGGGACAGTGACCGTATAAGTAACCATTACGGGAGGTGGACAAGATGCAATAGCAGTGACTGTGACTTGAGGGGGACATTTAGGAGGACTAGGATCATTTATATTCTGGTTCAGGCTCCCGCTGCCAGGACCCGAATTGTTCGAGTTCTTGATGTTGTTCTATAGTTGGAGAATAGTAAAAGGTAAAAAATCTCAGTGGAAATAATATAAAAAAAATACATTAATGAGAGTTCACCTCAGCTATCTGCTGATGCCCACCGACATGGTTGTTGCCGCCAATGCTAATTTGGCGTTTAACCACCTCAGCATTCATCTGAGTTTCCTCACCGCTAGCCATGGCCACCAAAGCCAGAGTCGTCAGAGCGAGGACCAAGTATGCTTTCATTTTATTTTGAAAATTTGGAAATTAAACTGTGTTTTAATGAAAGTAATAGCACAATAACAAAGGAATGTAAGGTTATTAAAATAATTGGAGATTGATGGGGAACATAAATCCCGGGATGAGAGGGCCCTTTTATAACCTACTCGGACCTTACGAATATATAATGAAAATGAGGCAAACAATAAAAAAAATCGGTTCAATATTTCCTACACGGGTCACTCCTGCCTCCTCTACCTGGAAAGTATATAAAGCCCAGCTTGCGCCCAGCAGGGTCTCAGTTTTGCCTATAATCTAACAATAGAGTGAGGTAGGGCCGAGAAACTCTACCTCAAACATACTTTTCATTCGCCACAATGAAATTCAGGGATTTCAAATTTAAACTCAATTAAAATTAGGCTCTATATGTGGTAGAATAGTTGCTAATTGATCTAGGTTACTAATTCACAATAGAGCTTAAATAAACTTATCGCTTAATAACAATATAGCAGTGCAATAGCATCCCGTCTAACTTACTAGGCTTCTAGAATAGTTCGCTTTTCACGTTTCCATACACAGACATTCATCTAAGAGAGCACTCACACCTCTAAATATGGGTTGTCCAAAATCTTGCAAAAGTTAACATTATTGTAGTATATTTGCGTGGGATCACCAATGTCCAGAGTAGAACATACAAAATAATAGTTGGTATAATCATATTCTATTTAAATTACACGAGGATTATTCGGAGTAGAAATATAACAATGATATACAAGGAATAAGTATAAGTGACAGGAGAATAAAAGTTTACAACAAAGTGGTCGAATCTCTATTGAGCTAAGAAAAAATCCCCTTCAATGTAAACTTCATGAAGAGGTACCAGCTCAGCACCATCAATCCAGCCAGCAACCCAATTCCCACGTAATTCCACCTGCTCCCCTTCCATTCCGCATCCTCTTCCACTTCCGCTTCATCTTCCAGCAACATAGCTGCTTTTTTCCCATCCACTTCAAGTATGCTCTTTCCCCAGCGCCAATCTACTCCCCATAGCACAAGCGTCACAAAAGTAGCGACTCCAGCCAACACGATAAAGGCAGCAAACACTCTATCATAGCTTTTGCCTCCTTGTGTTCCATCCTGGAGCATACCTGCACAGATATCACATATAGTGGCCCCAATGTTGTTCGCTGCTTTGATCAGCCCGAACGCCGTACCCAGCAGAGACGCCTTACGCGCGAGCAATATCGGAATAGACGTGGTAAGTGCGACTGGTCCCAAAGACAGTGAAATCGAAAAAAAGAACATGCCCACAATGGGTGTCAAGGAAGCAAATCCAAGCAACAGCTGTGACACCAAAAGTGTGATTGCTGTCAGCAAGAGGGCCTTTATTCTCCCCCCGTATCTATCTAGCCATGTCCCTAGGAATGGGGCAATCATCACAGGCAAGGCTTGGCCAACGCTAGCCTCATAGGCTGCAATCTCCTGCGAAGAGCCAAAACGAAACTGAACCATCTCAGTTGCATTGTGCAGAATGCTCGTCCAAAGGCCCCCCAAAAGAAATTCCAAAATAATAATAAGCCAGAAGGCGAAGGGAAGAAACCGAAGTCCAGTGAGGGAGAAGGAATTGACTCTACGCTTGAGGCTTATGGGACGGTAGCCATGAGAATGAGAGGGAATATAGAGAATATAAGCGGCATTGAGCAGAAAGCATATAACACAGATCGCCGCTGAAAACTAGAATATCGAATTATGTTGAAAAAGCAATTAACAGACTTCCTACATTATTCAATCATGTCTGCATTACCCAAAAAGAATATTCATAGCGTCCTGTATAATTTTTGATTGGTACAACCGTTAAGTTCGCAAGAAAAGACGCCTACCAGAAAAACAGTCAATAATCAGGCTATTACATGAAGTGTAAATGAGAGGATTACCAATCGCGAGATGGATATCATTATTCCAAATACAAAAGACAGACTTTTCCCGCTAAACCACTGACACAAAATTATCTCTTGTACAATTACAATAGTTCCGCTACCAAGCCCATACATAATGCGGCCCACGATCATTAGTTGAAAGGAGCGAAGATTAGTAGCAAGTGCGGTGATAAGTGACCCAGTCGCAATTAGCGAGGTGGTTGTGAGCGATCCAGAGGAGGTTCCAAAACGATCAAGGAGCACACCGCCAACAATCGGGATGAAGGAATTAACCATGGAGACACTAAAAATATAAAGCAAACCGCTGAATAAAGCAAGCAAAATCCGGCCAGATCGCAAGTACTATTACCAAGATTGAAGGACTCCAAATTCAGAGTTGGATATTCCAAGATTTTCCTTCAAGTCGACCTTCAGTGCTCCAAGAGTGTGAGCAGCGAAATGGCTCCCAATGGCCAAAAAAAGCGCACAAAGGAGGGCAAGGGCTCTGTAGTGCAAGGGCGAATCATGCTGGTCGGGAAATGTATGCAATACAGGGGAGGGTATTGTTTGTTTTGAGGAGGCTGAAGATAATAGCAAAGGGGTGCGTTCCATAGATGAAATTATAAGGATGTTTGACGATGTTAAGTAGGCGATTAAAAAATTGGTTACAGTATCAAAAGCATATCTTGAAACTTTCTTAGTAAAGGATGTCAGGTGTTAACTGTTATATTTTGAAAACATTTATCGCCATATTCGAAATGGCTCAACAAAGTTAATTCTCAGGTGATTTCAGAAGTTTCAGAGATCTGATGGAATTATCAGGTGAAATGTTTAACGATGATGTCACTGGAAATGTTAAGATGCGGTTGAGAAATGGATTGCCGTCAGGAACGTAAAAATCTTGCGAAATTCGCAAGCCAAAACGAAAAAGATAAAAAGGTCAAACTATACCCGGAATCGCTCTTTTTAGCGGTATGTTGAAAGAACTTGAATCCAAGCGTATTTAAGGCTACGGTTGCTTAAGAATTCGTTTATGTTAACTTATTATCATCGTAACATAATCCACTTGACATTGTAAGCGATACCACTCTTTTTACCCACAACCCGTTCCCGCTCGTGATGAAGTGCTCTATCGTAAAGCTTCTTGTACTCTTTTTGCTGGTGACGCTTGTTATGGGCGCGCACAAGAAGGTATTTTGTCAGCTGTAGCGTTAATATATTGACTCTCCAACTCTGGTTACTAATTGAATTCGAACACAGGAATTGGCGATAAAAGAGGTCAAAAAAGGTCATCACCATGCGCACTCCAAGGTGTCCAGCTCTTCTTTCCCGCCCTCCGCGGCGGCTGCTACGCAAGCGACTACAGTACCGGAGCTCATGACGCTCGCCCCTTCTAATGCCAAATTGGTAGCGCCATCCAGCGCAGCTCAGCCCGGATATACGCCCCTCCCCTCTGTATCCAGCAACTATGGTGCCGTCTCGATCTCAACGCCCCGAGTCACTGCCAATAGCTATATGAGCGGAGGGGATAAGGCCGCGGTAATGGGCACCCTTTGCTTTGTGCTTGTGTTCGCTAGCTTTTTCCTCCTCTAATGCACCTCCAATTACTATATTGTAAAAAATGTTTTCTATTTGCTATACTATTCGATCCATAATAGAATTTGGGTTCTTCCGTTAATGCTAAGTGACTTCTTTAAGGCATGTCAAGTATGGCAGCTCCGGAGTACAGAAAGGGGATTCCCGACAAAGAGCGCAATGACCATTTAGAGCACAAGCAGGTTATACATGTGGCACATATGCGAAGAGATGGTGCATCCTCATGCATCCCCAAACGCGATTCTTCCCTTCTGATTGCGACTGTAATTCAGCTTCACGTATACCTACAGGAGGATAAAGAAGAAGAAGAAGATGATGATGAAGATCTCTCTCCACTCCAATTGAAAAACCGGCCTAACTCTCCAGCCTTCCGACCCTCCTTCGGAATTCCTACATTTAGTTGATATCATCAAGTGACTCGAGTGGAGCTTAAATTTTTATTTGTACATAGTATCCCCGCTGAGATTCCCACGCTAATCCAATCAACGTATATAAATACATTAATAACTTACAACTGCCCCTCCCTTGAGAAATATTTAACTCATACCTTTCCTTCTTTACCCGAGGCTTCCCTTGCGAAATGGGCATCATAACCAACGTCTTTGCCAAACTTTACCACAACCAGGATCCCCTGCTCACCTCCTGTGTAGCGGTGAGCGTTGGTTTGCTCGGCTACATTGTATATCGCGAGCAGTTTGATCGCTACCGTCCCAAGGAAGCCAATGACATGACACCGTTCATAAATGATCCCACCGAACATGATGGATTCACGAAGGATGAAATGATGCTTTTGCACGATCCATTTGATCTTCCCCATATTCCATTCAAGCATTTTTTGAGAAGAAAAGATGGAGAGATGGTACAGCGTGCTCGAGAGTTTTACGAACTGATGAATGCGCGCCGCTCCGTGAGGATGTTCAGTGACGAGCCTGTGCCGATCGAAGCCATTCGAGATGCTATTCGCACTGCTGGGACTTCGCCTTCAGGTGCCCATACCGAGCCTTGGACTTTTGTGGTTGTTGGCGACAAGGCGCTCAAGCAGGAGATTCGTCGCATTGTGGAACAGGAGGAGAAGGTCAATTATGACCGGCGAATGTCGCGTCAATGGGTTAAGGATTTGGCTCCTCTTAGAACCAATTGGGAGAAGGAATATCTATCCGTCGTGCCCTATATTATTGTTGTGTTCAAGAAGGCCTATGACTTGATGCCGGACTCGAAGCGGAGGAACAATTATTACTATGAGCAAAGTACAGCCATTGCGTGCGGTCTCTTGATTGCTGCCCTCCATAATGCGTAAGAAGTTTGCATTCTACCTTTTCACCCAATTCTTTCTTAACTCGATTCATATTATTACAGCGGTATGGCAACCCTAACCTCGACCCCCATGAACGCAGGTCCGGACCTTGCGGCATTGCTAGGGCGCCCTGAACATGAAAAGGTCGCACTTCTTTTGCCGGTGGGTTATCCTGCCAAGGACTGCACCATCCCGAATCTGAAACGAAAGGCATACGAGGAGATTGCAACGGAATTCCTGTAAAAATACCCATCACCTAGAAGATATATTATTATGTATTTGAGTAGTTTATAAATACTTCACCATACCTATTACTTAATAATAGCGATTCCCTTACTCATATTTAGATATATGTTCTTAGAGACTTGGCTTGAAGCTTTATCTACTATTTAAATTGAAAGGGTATTTCTTGTTTATTGTTATTGGAGCGTGTCCTATGTTTCCTTATTAACATCCACCCCCTTAAAGAAATTTTTCATCTTATTTTAAGAAAAATCAACGGGAATGAAAATGTGCTTTGGCTTCGCAGAATAGACCGAACAAGAAGGCTTATTCTTTGAAACATATCAAAAGTATTGCTAGCACAATAAAAATAGCCTCCGATAGTTACTTAAAGCTCAGCAAATTTCTGAAAATGGTATTAAACTATATAAAAAAGGGTGTATATATATCAATGAAGTTGTTGGCTCATGGGAGGTAATCGAATTTGTTCGTGCCGTATTATGGGGTTTTTGCTCACTGCTTTATTATTACTTTTATCATTCCGATATTTCACATGCGAAGAAATTGGCTGAGGACAAGACTTATTCCAATGCATAGATGAGCTACACATGGGGATGCTATTTTGAATCACGTTATTCTGATAAGTTTATTGAGTGCATTTCGTATACATAAGCCGACGTCTGGATGACCAACGAGGAAAAGGATGCAAACGGATCATCACAGTGGAGAATTTAGAGGTGTCTGAGTTTGGGAACCCATTGTATTGTTGGCAGCACTTAAAAGCGATGTAAAAGACCCCTCCAAACAAATCCAATTTGCTATCGGATCCTCTCACTCGTTATATCAGAACTTGAATGGGATACACGCTATTTCACAAAGCCAATATATTTGCATGACTATTATGTAAGTATACCTGTAGAAACTCGCATTAATGTAGCCCATCATGAAAAACTTTTGCCAAGCTCTTCTGCAAATATTGGATCGATGTTACAGGATAAGGAGACCGTCACCGGGTGCACCCGCGAGCCATGGTGCAGCTTTTAGGGCCATTGAGTTGCGCATATATACGACTGTCAATACTGTGAGAAAAGGAGAACAAAGGGGGGCTCCGGCGAAGATTTTCCAAGCAGGAAGCTAAGCCCAGTTTTAGAAGTAAAAATAGGATTACTGCAGCCATTCTGAAGTCTAAAGCGGGATGGCCTAGATCCCTTGCAGCGGGAAGGTAGCAGGGCGAGGGGGAGAAAAACTCATTTTATCCATCCTCGGACCCCGAGAACGAATACAGAATAAAGTGGAAAGCAGGGGAGCGATCCTATGCGAGAACTGCTAAATTGCGATAACACAACCGGAGCAACTGACTAATGGGCCGGATCCAATTTTTTTTTCGGCTGGAGAAGCTGAATCTCGGGTGCACAAGCTCCCGGCTCCATTATTTGTATTTAAGAGTGCGTTGGTCCTTTGTTCTATTTCGGTTCTTTATTCTAACTGGTACTTCAACACCAGGCAAAGTGGAGGGGAAAAGAAGCGAGAATCACAAAGCCTTGATTGATTCTCGAACTCTCTTATTCTCTGGCGCTTTTGCTCGTGCGGGATCTTCCAGGTGTCTTTGCTCTTCTTCCTTCATTAGACGATCATACTGAATTCCGTGAATCTCTCCCTCCTCTTGGAATCCACGCGATCAATCCGGCCGGTCCGCATTGAGATTTCCCCTCACCATGCCCACTCACTATCGACACCATTCGCAACCTCAATGGACCGATACGCCAACAAGGAAGGAGAAGCGGCGCTTTTCCACCCTTCTTTCCACCACCCTGCTCACCCTTCTTCCCAAGCGCAAGCGTGTCCAGGATTGCCAGGATCCTGCAGCCGGTGCTGCTTCGTCGGAGCCACTTAACAAACGGCAATGCCTTCAGCCTCGTTCTCTCCAGCAGAATGAGCAACTGCAATCAGAAAACCGGCAACAGCGGAAATTCATGAAGCGTTTTCAAGCCAGGGTGGAAGAGAAGAATAAGAGGTGGAGCGAGATCGAAGAGGGCAAACGGAAGAAGTTCGAGGAACTGCTGAAAGGGGAAGAATCGATCCGGTGGTCGTTGACTCCTGAACTTTGCGGTGGAAAGAACTAGCTACGACCTCGATCCCCTTAATTGTTGCCTTAACACTATGACGCTCCTTATACTATTATATCACAAAAATCTATGCTAAGATATCCCCATTGAGAGGCTCGGTGTTTACTGATACATAAAATACCAAGTATGCTACGTTACGCTTTAGCTTTTTCATAGCTTATCTATTCTTATTTTTGCTTTTCTCATTCCATCTATTTTACCCCTTATCGCTTTACCCCTTTCAAAATAATAAACTGTATTCCGTCTATCAGATTTGGTTTAAGATATCGGAGCTGGGTTAGATGAAATGAAAGAGATTAATTTTTGGCAAAGTTATCTTTGAGACTCATTATTAGTAAGTTATTATTGAATAAATATTGGCTTTCTTCGCGAACTTTTAATGCAGCATCCTTTCATTAGATTAGCATGGCCTTTTCGATATTCTTACTCATCTTTCCAGTGGCTGTCCTCGCCCAGCAGCTTCATTTTCAGGCCCATTCTCAACCTCCCAAAATTGCCATCATAGGTGCTGGTGCAGCCGGGTCCTCCTTCGCGTATTTTGCTTCCAGTGATCTCCCTTTCGCTCAGGTTACGGTGTATGAAAGAGATCGGGTGGGTGGGAGAACTCGAGTTATTGAGGTGCCTGGAATTGGCGTAGAAGAAATAGGGGCTACAATCCACGTGCGCGCAAACCGGCATCTGGCCAATGCAGTTAAGGATTTTGGGTTGAGTTTAGGTGGCAGTAGCGAGGACGAGCGTGTAGGTAATTGATGGTTTATCGATTCACAATGCAGAATAGGCGTGCGAATTAATTGCCCTCGTACCATTCCTTTTGTCAAACTTTATTTCAAGTACAGGTGTATGGGATGGGCAGGAATTCATTTTCTTGGAGAGCGATGGCTGGTGGGACAAGCTCAAGCTATTATGGCGATACGGTTTTTCCCCATTTAAAGTACTTGTAGTTGCTCTTTGGCGTAATGCCTGCTTCGCTCACGCCATTTTAAATCTCTGCTCCTTACCGCCTCTAGATGCGTGCCTTGGTTCAATCGGCTGTTACACGTTTTCTCAACTTTTATGACCCTGCTTTCCCAGCATTCCATAATCTCTCCGAAGCAATCAAATACTTCAAATTCGAAGAAGAGTTGGCTTTCCCTGGACTTGGCTACGTATCTAACCATGGGATAAGTGCGGCGTTTGCGCACGATCTTGTCCAGACAGGCACCCGCGCTAATTACATGCAAGATCTGGATAAAATCCATGGCCTTGGCACGCTGGTCAGCCTGGCCACCAGCGGCGCTAGAACCGTGGCCAATGGATCCTACCAGATATTTGAAGAAATGCTGAAGCGTTCACGTGCACAGACTCGACTCGGGTATAGTGTGACCTCCATTTCACGGATAAATGCAAGCAAGAATGAGGAGAGAATACAATACTTGGTGGCATCGCAAAACGCAGACGGCACCAGCCATGAGGAAAAGTACGATGCCGTTGTATTAGCCGCACCTCTTCATCTTGCCAACATCACGTTTCATGATTTTCCAATCTCTATCCCCTTCGCCCCGAATATTGCCTACAAGCAGGTGTACATCACAGTTCTGAAAGCCCGCTCCATCCTCCCCACCGTTTTCAATACCCCCGATCTACCACAGATGATCATCACGACCCCCGAAGCCAATGCTCCTTTCACCAGTCTCTCCAAGCGCAAGTGTAATGCTGAAGAGTGCGCTTTTCGCCTCTTCTCAAACCATGAAATTAGCGATCGCCAGCTGGATACGATTTTTGAAGCAGTGTCATGGGTGCATAGACACGTGTGGGACGCGTTTCCTATTCTTCGCCCGTTGAGGGAACCCGAATCGATCCAGAATGAATTGAACGTGGACGTGAATCTGGATGGACACGAGTGCTACTACGCGAATGCGTTTGAACCGCTGATATCGACGATGGAGACCGAAACCGTTGCAAGTCGAAATATTGTTAAAATTCTTGTAGAAAAATGGGGGGCAGTAAGCCAAACAAAGACGGAGGAACGAGACGAATTTTAAGAAGATATGAATTCAGCTCGATTATTAGCGTTCCCTTTTTTTAATATATTATTATCATTGTTTATACTACAAACCGCATCCATGGAGATATTTTTGAGCAATATATTTAAATAAAAAAGGAATACTAATTAAATCCTAAGCGTGCACGACAATATGGGAAGAAAAAGAGTTTAAGATTAACAAGGAAAGTGGGTGGAAAAAAGAAGGGTAGGACAATTGAGAAGTAAATAGTGAAATGTTGTGCTGGGCATACTTGAATACACGTTTCTCAAACCATTTAGTATCCTCTAATTTGCTCTTATCTTATCACCAAGTACGAGCAGCTGCAGCCCGTACGGCTTCATCCAAATCAACGTGGAAATAGGGGGCCGTCAACTCAACAGTGGTTGTTTCCGTTGCCGCTGGAGAATCTCGATGTTGACTCTTCTCGATATCTCTTTTATCTTCGTCGTTGCTTTCTTCTGTATCCTCGCTGCGGAGAGGATTGCTGGTTGCCCCATCCGGGGATATTTCCGATGAGATGTTTTCATGACGCTTCGCAATACCGAACCCACCAGCGATCAGCGCTCGCCGCACATCACCCTCAATTATGCCGGCAAAGTGCCACTCCACCTCTCGACCTGCATAGCGATTGATCTGGGTCCTCAAATCCACCAGCACTAGCAATCCCGTCGTGTCCACGTGATGAACCCCAGAGAAATCGAGGACAAGCGCCTTGAGAACGGGGAGCTCTTCAGAGGACTGCTTGGCAAGTTTGGCAATACGCCTATGGTTTCCGGCTTCATTCCAAGGCCAATCACCTTTTTTCTCTGGCTGCTTGCCCGCGTATCGCGTGTGTTTTTCTACATACTCCACAATTTTGTCGGCAATATAGTTGGCATTTGGATAGGTTAAAGCTTCTTCAAATCGGAATATTAACACGCCTGGGGGAGGATTCTCAATGGTAGTGGTGGCCTTAAGGGTATTGTGTTCTATCGGAACATAGAGGTTGCGTACTTGATTTGGCAAGGAGGTCGCAACAGAATCCTCTTGGGGGTGGGTTGAATCGACACGCACACGACCAAGAATATTATAACGAGGGCGAGCAACCCGGAAGAGAAGTTGTAGTAAGGAGAGAGCAATAGTGGAGTAGATACCCCACTCCACGGTCGAGAAAAGCGTTACAATGACACCAACGAAAAAGATGAAGACCTCAAATGCTGCCATAGAGGAAGAGAGTTTCGTGAATACATTAGATAAGATATATTCTCTATCAACTCGCCCGATTGCAACTTACGATTCACCCTCCAGAACTGCTTCAATGCTTTTGGACCGACTATTAGGTCGCCCACTGCATGAATAATGACCGCTGCCAACGCGGAATTTGGAATATAGTAGAAAGCAGGTGTCAATACGAAAAGGGCTAGAATCACTACCACCCCGGAGAAGATGCCAGCAAATGGCGTTCGAACGCCAGACCTTGATTTAATGGCAGAGCGCGAAAAAGAACCTGTGGCAGGGTAAGCTGAGAAAAAGGATGCAATCATATTGGTGACCCCGATGGCGATGAGCTCCTGGTTCGGGTTGACTTTAATGCGATTACGATGGTGAGTAGAGAAAATCAAGAGCGGAAAATTTTCTGGTTCTTACTTTTGTATCCGTTCACACGACCGAAGGATTTGGCGATGGCTACATGCTCTAAAACCAAGATTAAAGCCGTACTTGGGATGTAGGGAGCTATACGGGAAAGCAGCTCTGTATTAATGTAGGGGACATGTACTTCTCGGAAGCCAGACGGCACGTTCTTCAATATTGAAATGGGGGGGCTAGTGGGATTATCCTTGCAAATTCCATAGGAGATTGCTGTGTAAAAGATGACGAGCAAAACGTTGCGCGAGATGTTGAGGAAAAATAAGGGCCTTTTGAAGCGTGGATAGCTTTTTGAGAATCGACTTGTTAGATATTGTAACAGGTATAAGAAAAATAATCCCGTCAATCCCATGGATGCATCTAGGGTGGTTCTAGGCAAAGCTTTGAGGGAGTTGATGAGAACCAGATAAGCGGCTGCGCGGGAATCCACTCCAGTTATGCCTAGCAGGGATGGTATTTGTCCGATGGAGATGGTGATGGCGGAACCGGTCATGAACCCCGCAATGGCGGGGTTGGGGATGAAATCGACAATAAACCCTAGCCGAAGGAGTCCTAGACCTGTAGAAATAATACCACACACAAGGGCTGCTGCTGTAGCGATAGCCACGTTACTAAACTCAGAGGTTACGCTTGTCACAGAGGTGACAACATGGCTAATGACAAGCGACATAACTGCGGTCGGGCCTAATTTAACAAATTAGGAAATGAGTAAATTAATCCACAAGTATGCACGCGACTTACCGATAGTCATATCCTTGGAAGTGGCAAAGAAGCAATAGAGAAATACGCCAACAAACGATGTGTATAGCCCGTACTCTGGGGTAAGCGTAGCAATTTTGGCATATGCCATTCCCTATGGTGGCAAGTGATTAATCGCGTGTTTTAATATTCATGGCATACAGATAGCAATGAATCATCGTCGTAAAGCCTTGGGGCCATGTCAATAGATAAATTGAACTTTCGAATAAGATAACTAACCTGCGGAACCACTACACAGCCGACTGTTATACCTGCAATCAAGTCCCCAATCAACCACGTTATATTGTAGTGCGGTAGCCAGTTTGCAATTGGAAATAGCTCGATCAAATAATTCAGCAACGCTTGACCAGATAACTTAATGCCGCCCCGTAAGGTGGAAATGAGCCGATCTTTGGAGATAGGATGCCTTTGGTCGTCGAAGACAATGGCTTCACGAGTAGTGGGCAATTGTTCTGCTGAAGCCATGGCTACTAACTACACATATAGAATCAGACCGAGCCAATTTAGTAAGAGGTGAGAAGGTATATATAAAGAGTGTAGCGAAATGGTGAAAGAGATACTCGAGTGCAAAACATTTTTGAAGGCTTAATATATGAAGAGAGGGAGAAAAGGCGGAGAACTGGAGGGTGGCAAAAGTTAATATTTTCACAACTGTTTTACTTATTGCGTGATCGGTTCAAAGTATTGTGCTAAATTCAAATGGCCGAGATAGTATTTCAGCCAATTTCGAGACCTGCCTATGATGTGTCAATTTGGTTATCAACTTGCATGCTTTCCAATCTCTTTTATTTTCCCGTAAACAAAACAGAAAACAATTGCGCAAACTTCAAACTAAGTTGCGATTATCGTGGCTATTGTAACTGTTGGAATCAGCTTTGTGGAGACTATTCGAATCGTTTGCCTGCCAGTTTGTGGACCAACCTGATCTTGTGATGAAATGTTATCCAAATTCAAGCTGAATTAATATGAGTTCAGTTGGGATTGGACCGGCAAAGGAATTTGGATAAATGAGTAAACCAAATATAGAATGCATCAAGCCACGCTGATGCTTTGACTTACCTTTTCAACCTTTGTTGGGAAGGTCTATACTCGATAGCTGAGGAAACTCTGGAATCAGTTTAGCATTTCACATTGGTAACTGGTTCGTTTCTCTTATTTCCATAGGTGCGTTTTCCCGAGTTAACTCATCATACGCGATTTGACGGTTATTTCAGAAGCCTTTCGGCCATGTAAAACACGGGCGTTTGTTGAGAAATTAAGATACATTCGTATTATGCAAATAAAAGCGTGCGGGCTACATAAAAAACTCAGTGGCGTATGGCCAAGCCTACACAGAGATCCGCAATAGTATCTCTCTAGAAGTTGCAATATATTTTACCAACATTATTACCTTAAAATATTCTGGTTGTTTTTTATTACTCTAATAATACCTTGTTTTCGCAAGCTTCTGCTAGATCCAACAATAGCTCCACTTCCGTTATACTTTCAGCGTTATGGTTTTAATTTAAAAACAAAAATGACATTAGCTATCAGAACCGTTTCTGAAATTTTTAAAATTAACTTAAATTACTAAAAGCAAGCAAATCATTTTTAACATGCTTTGAGATATTCAAATTGAAAGTATCCTTGTCGTACCATTTTTGTCATTGAACTCCTGGTGAATCTCTCCAAAGGTTACATGATGAAGAAGGTAAATATGGTGAATAATCTCAGTTGGGCGTGGCAGAGTATAATACTTTATACACAATTAATAATATTAACTTAGGCATATAAGCCAATAAACAGATTCTTCGGTTGGCATATATTTCAAGTTTATTCACGATGGAAATACTAGGTATTTGCTCCTGGGGATTGTGAGCATGAATATAGTATGCAGGTCAGAATACAACACTTGAGGTGCTAGACAATGGAATGGGCTACATATATGAGGAGATTTAACTTGTTCACTTTCATTTTCCGTATTAGAGATATCACATAGTATACAACAAACTATTTTTTTTTTTTCAGTATTATGCTTCATCTAGCCTGCTTCACTGAGTATCGATTCAAGACTAAGTTACAGGTTGACACTACTGCTGCTTATTAAGAAAATATAGAAAGTATTACTGAATTATGAGAGCTTCAAAAGTAGGCAGGCGGCAGTTAAATCAAATAAGCTACAGAATGAGAGAATTGCTCAATCAGCCTTTCTATAGTACTCAAAGGCATGGCCGAGCATCTGGGTTATTTCCTAAAGAGTACCTTATTAGACATAAGTCAAAAAGGAGGTAACGAAGAGTTGATTGGTAATGGGGGACGGAGATTTCCTAACCATATCTTGCTCGCTCTCACCTAAGCTTATTACTCTGTATATTATTTCCGTAGGTTGCAACACGCTCTCTAATGGAAATCTCATAAACAAGCTGGCAGGCTCTACCGAGAAAAGGGCACCGGGCACCTCTACTCCAGTCGTGCCCACGGTTCAGTCAGCGTTTTTGTTTGGGGTTCAGAAGGGATAGACAGAGCTCAAGTCATGAGCCGGAAAAACTCGTGGGGTGCTGAGATGTGGGGACAGTGGACATTGGCAGCCAGCCACCATATACCCAATAACATGGCTCCTGTGAAAACTAAGCATGCATTATGCTGCTTCCTTAAATAGTCATCTGATATTTTTAATTCAATTCGGCCTTAAGCGGGAATGCATTAAGCAATTATCCCGCCACTATCCCGAAAATGCTTTTTCTATCAAATTGCAGCAATTTTAAAAACATAGTCCCATGAGACTTTCATTTTGGACTTCCACACATGTCTAAGCACTCGTGAGAATTTCCATCGAACCATGTCTACCAATTCACGCCCGGATACCTTGGCATCCTCACGTCAGTTACCCAAAGTAAATAGCCTACAACAACAACATCAGCGTCCCTTCACTCCAGACTTGAATCCACCGCGAGAACGTCGTGGCTCACAGCCTCTGGCTTCTACTTCCAATGGGAGCAGAAGTGGGAGTCCAGCGCTTACCTCACCCCGATCTATCCCACCCTCTCTTACCAACAGCGATGTAGAAGGCAGTCCCAAGATGGCATCTGGTAAAAAGCATCCGAAAGATCTCCTTAATGTCGTGAGCGGAGTGGTCTCTAATCGCCATGGGAGTGTATTGACTCGTGGGAATATACTGAAGGCCGATCACTTTCCGTCTGGTAAATTTATATCCGGATTTGTTGTCATCATCTGCTTCTAACACCTATTGTCCTGCTCGGCTGTAGGAAGGAATCCACATCTTGATTTTCACCTGCAAGGAGCCCCGAATTTCCGTATGGTTGATCTAAATGTGTTTGGCGTTGCTCAGCCAACTGTATGAATAATGGGTGCTCTTCTTCTAGAGGATAATAGGATGCTTACTTTACGTGGATTGATTTCTAGACACTCGGCCTCTCTACTATCCTAGCTGTGCTCAACTGTCATCCAAAATCGTCTGGGTCAGCACGATGCGTGTGGGTATCGACCCGCGAAGAACCTCTGGGTAAGCATCACAAATACACTTGGTCGCCCTTGTCAATTGATATTTATCTGATTGATTTGATTAGTCTATCTCAATGGCAGCCCCTACGTCTTGCGTGACGCATCAGCCCCTTTTCAGAACCTCCGCATCTACTCGGGCATTTCCGCGTCACGGCTTGAGATGATGGAGGAGCGCCTCAAGGCAGACATTATCAAGGAAACAAAGCGCATGGGCGGTCTTTTGCTGGTACACGACGAGCTTGATGATGGTTCCGTCGTGCCTTGCTGGATTGCTGCGGACACCGTGCAATCTCCACGAGAAGTTTTTACCTCTTTCCAGGAACAAGGCTATAAAGTAAGATACGCTCGGATTCCAATTTCACCGGATCAGGCCCCAGAAGACAATTATTTGGACGAATACGTAAATGTGATCAAGGAGCTGCCACCTACGGATCCTCTGATTTTCAATTGTGGGATGGGAGTGGTTCGAAGTAAGTGTTTGGAGTAACGAGCCCGAGGATTTATTTCTTATTTTATTATTGCATCGAATAGCAACCTTCGGCATGGTGGTCGCTCTACTTATTCGCCGTGCACAGCTTATCTCACAGGGCCAGCCAGATCCGTTCCCAATACCAGGTTATATATCCGGAGATATAACTATCCCAGGTCTAGAAGAGGCAGAAGAGTTACGCATGCAAAACCGGTCGATCTTGCGACTGGTATACGTCTTGGAGCAGGGTAAGGATAATTGAGCCTGAGGACGACGTTCTATTCTTTGTTGAATGGGTGACATTAAAATTTTATAATAATAAATTTCTTAGGCCTGAAGAGTAAGATGTCTCCTCGCTCGGCTATCGAGTGGGCACTTGCCCGTGGACCCCTCATTGATAGCCTGAAGAATGCGATACAAGGCAACTACCTCTGTATTCTTGGGCTAGCCAGTGTACTCGACAGCGGTACCTACAGTAAGAAACTTCTAGACGCACTTATCAATCGATGCGATGCAGTCGTCAACTTACGTGAAATTATCCTGATGCACCGTGTTCGCTATACCGTATCGAGCGAAGAGTCTGCCAGCCACTTGCAACGTGCCCGTGGAGCATTGGAGCGATACTTCTTCTTGTTATGCTTTGCGGCCTATGTAAACGAATCGAGTTCGGCGAAGTTCGAGATCAGTTTTTCGCGGTGGTTAGAACAGCGGGCTGAGATTAGAAGCATGTTGGAAAATTTACGCAAGCGGGCGCAGTTATACCTCTTTAGACCGGTGGACGATTTGTCATTGTTCAGCGGTGGACCGATGGAGGAGGACGACGCAACAGGCGTGGCCGGCTTCGGGAAAATGATGCGAGTTGGGAAGCAGCTTGGCAATGAGTTGGAGTTGCATGTCACGCAAAATCGCAGCGGCATCGTCCTTGGGCCACACACTATCCTCAAGATAGATCAATGGACCAGTAACAAACAGGCCCGCAACCATGTAGAGGACTCGTCGGGCCGACAAGCGGGCTCCATTTCCGGCGGAATGGATATCGAGGGGGCCTATAATTTCCGGCGGGTGGCTGGAACGCATATATATGGAGTTGCACAGCCTACCTATCAGGGCATCAAAAATGTGGTTGAGCTTATCAGAGAGGAGCAGCCGGGACTCTCTCAAGTGCTTTGGATCAATCTGCGCGAGGAGCCGATCATTTATATTAATGGCGTGCCCTATGTCCTTAGAGACAAATATTTCACCCTGAGAAACCTCAGGAGCTATGCAGGGATCACATCTCAGCGCCTAGAGCTTCTGGAAACTCGCCTTAAGGAGGATGTGGTTTCGGAGCTGGAGTACTATGGGGACAAATTATTACTGCACTCGGAGACGCCAGACGGAAAAATCGAGCCGGTGTGGGAGGAAGTCACGGCGAAGTACGTGCAGACCATCAAGGAGGTCATGGAGGAGGTGGGTGGCGCGGAAATCGATTACCACCGCGTCCCTGTCACCGCCGAGGCTTCGCCCGAGTTGAAGGATTTCCAGGCTCTAATCTCATTGCTGTCGCGTGTAGATTGGAAGCGGACGGCCATTGTGGTTAACTGCCAGGTGGGGCTGGGTCGTTCCACAACAGGCACTGTGATTTGCTCGCTGATCGAGCGCTGGCTCTCCCTTTCTCGGACGGCTACGACTCCCTACACCGAACCCTCCTCTCCATTCTATTCGAGTGGCGGACGCTCTCGCCGCCTTTCTCGGTCATCCTCTGTTTCTTCTCTCGACTACAACTATCACCCGGTGCCCCGACCCCCCACTAACAACTACCAGATCATTCACGCATTGCTCCGCGTCATTCGCAATGGTCTCGAGTGCAAAAACGTCGTGGACGAAACCATCGACAATTGTGCCCCATGCCTCAACCTGCGTGATACTATTGAGACTTTCCGAGTCCAGGCGGAGAATGCCTCGGACCCCGCCCAGAAAAAACAAGCCATCAAGCGGGGCGTGGCCTCTCTGGAGCGATATTTCTTGCTGGTTGCATTTGCCGCCTACTTGGACGAAACACCCGCCGATACGGTCACGGACCTAGAGAGCTTCTCCGGATGGATGGATCGACACCAGGAGCTCTCGACTCTGCTGAACGAGCTGCAACGCAGCGGGTTGGATGCGCTCGTGCCGGTTGAGAAGATTGCTCCAGGAGACGGTGTTGCATTGTCAAGCGAGGTTATAGAGGTGGTGCAGGAGCGTAGAGGGGCTGTCTTGGCACAGGGAACCATATTGAAACACGATGCTTTCCCCGGGTGCCAGAAGATGTCATTGCCCGAGAAAATCGAAGGCGCACCCAACTACAGGCGGGTGCCTTTCGCAAGTATCGCCGACCTAACCTATCCTGACGAGGCCCACGGGGAAGAAATGGGATCCAGTGTGATGGGATGCGCCATGCCCACTAAAGATGGAATGCGGCTTTTGTTAACTAGGGCGTCTGCGGCCCCACAAAGCGAGAGCGGAGAAAGCGGGCGACGGATTGTGTGGACCTCACTAAGAGAGGAGCCTGTCCTCTACGTAAACAAGCGTCCTTTCGTGCTTAGACTCTTCCAGGTGACTATCCCTATTCCACCGGAAATCTTTCCCTAGGTTTCGGTTTACTGAGATATTTCCCTTTAGGATCCTGTGCGCAACCTCATATTCACCGGTATTGCTCAAGAGAGGGTGGAGCTTATGGAGGTCCGGATGAAGGAAGACGTGCTGAACGAAATTAAGAAGTATGGGGGCAGAGTGTTGCTACACGATGAGGAATTGCTCCCCCAGGGTGGCTTTTCGGTAATACCGGTGTGGGAGACGGTGCTTGAGCGCGACGTTCAAACGCCCGCAGAGGTATTTAGCGAGTTTATTGCAGAGGGATACAGAGTTTCTTATGCCCGAATTCCAATGTAAGTGCTCTCTTTTACCTCTCAAGCACTTCCTTGAAAGGGGAGAGGGTCGTTTCAGTAGCAGAATTCGGTATGGAAATTAAACAAATGTATTTTATGCAGCACCGATGAGCAAGCTCCCATTCCGTTAGTATTCGACCAGTTGGTGGAGAGGATCAAGGGTTTGGGGAAGGGGGATGACGTGCTTTTCAATTGTCAGATGGGGTAAAGATCTGTGCGAGATTATGAGTATAATCCTTCGAATACTAAGCTGGCTATTTTGGCGTGGATTTGTAGACGCGGAAGAACCACGACAGGCATGGTCATCGCCTGCCTCATGAATATGATCCTTAATCATGATACCGACGTCTACAGCCTTACGACCTCTACTCCCGCCGATCGGCGCCTTCCCATTACGCCCGGTGGCACTGAAGAGTCTGACCCAACCCGGGAGGAGGACGATTCCCTGCGCTACCTACAGGGAGAATACAAGCTAATTCTTCAGGTTGTTTCCGTTTTGACGTATGGAAAACTGGCGAAGCGCTTGACAGACATTGCAATCGATGCCTGCCACCACATGCAGAATTTACGCGAGGCCATATACGATTTCCTGTTGCGTGTGGAGAGCACCCCGCCGGGACCGAAGCAGGAGGCGCTACGAGAGGTCGGGCTGAATTACCTCATTCGATACTTCTATTTGATTGTGTTTGCCGATTATTTGTTGGAGGAGGTTCGCTCGGGCGGCAGTTTGCGTTTCAGCGAATGGCTCAAAGGGCGACGTGAAATAACGCACATTTGCCGGGCGCCCAACCAGGAACTCTGCTAATCATGGACTTTTTGCATCGAGAGCTCGGTTCAACAATAGACCATGGGTCGTGGCTGTTTACGTTTATTCCTATTGTCTTAGGTTATTATGAGGATAGGGGGTAGTAGTGGTAGAAGTCCTATCAAGTATAAATAATAGAGGCAATTTTCATACCGTTTCAATAAATTTAACATGGATAGAACAATGACCGAGAATAGGCTGAAAAGAGAAGCGTCAAAGAACTTTGATATACAAATATACAAGGGCTCCAATCTGACTCGATGAATATTTACAAAATAATCGTCATCGCCCTACTTCCCCGACACTGCTCTTGTAGTATGTGTTGAAGATAAGCTATGCAGTTACTCCGAGAAAAATTAAAGTGTAATTTGTTACTCACTCTTGATACTATCCGACACTGAGTGGCTTAGCCATTTATGACAAATCCAAAAAGAGTTTCGATCATATAAGCTCGCCTCGAAATTCACTCGTTGATTCATAAATCTTGAGCATGACAGATACATCCAATAATCTCTCCTCTATAAAGCACATAATCTTGGTGCTCTCGGGAAAAGGAGGCGTTGGTAAATCTTCAGTCACCGCCCAGCTTGCACTTTCTCTCAATGCCATGGGAAAGCGTGTCGGGGTTCTCGACATAGATCTCACCGGCCCGAGCATGCCCCGCGTCCTGGGTCTCGAGGGAAAACAGGTGCATCAGGCCTCCGGTGGGTGGATCCCGGTGTATGCAGACGAGGAGAAGCGGCTCTGCTGCATGTCTATTGGATTTTTGTTGACAAATAAGGACGATTCAGTAGTATGGAGGGGGCCGAAGAAGAATGGTAATATTGGACGTAGATTTGGTCAAGATCGAGTGCTAATGGTATTGATGTAACAGCCATGATCAGGCAATTTCTGACGGATGTCTGCTGGGGCGATCTTGACTACCTGCTTATCGACACACCGCCCGGCACGTCCGACGAACACATTGCTATTGTTGAAAACTTGCGTGAATACAACCCCGATGGAGCTGTGCTCGTAACTACACCTCAGGTATGTGTTCTGATGCTCTCTCTCTCTTGCTACTAGCTGCTTAGAGTTGCACTCACCTTAGGGCGTTGCGCTCTCGGACGTCCGCAAAGAATTATCTTTTTGTCGGAAGGTTCAGCTCCCGGTTCTGGGGGTAATCGAGAACATGAGTGGCTACATCTGCCCCCACTGCGAGGAGTGCACAAACATCTTCTCCACGGGGGGGGGAGAGGCCATGGCGCAGGAATTTGGCATCCAATTCCTGGGAAGAATACCCATCGACCCCGTGTTAGTCAGTATGATGGACAATACCGGGGAGAATTCGCTCCTCAAAACATTTGGTGATAGCGCACTAGCACCCTTGTTCAGAAAGGTCGTTGACCGGCTTGTGGAGGCATCATGAGTTTATACCAACTGTCTGTACTCTTTCTTCCATGTCTACAGTAAATAATAATCTATATTTTTATGAAATAAAGCATTCCTACAACACAATCCCTCTCCCTCCCCTCCCAATAAGTGAATAGGCTGGAAAACTAGAAGAGTCCTGCGAGAAATAGTAGCAATAGAGAGAATAAATAGATAATGCGAAGTCCAGCAATTCAATCCTTAGCGCCGTTAGTGTTTTCTGATCTCGGTAAAGGTCTCCTTCACAGCGTCCATAAAGTCTGTCGTGTTCAAGTAGTGCTCCCGTTTAAGCTTGCGACCATGGATGGCAAGGGCCAGATCTTTCGTCATCAATCCCCGGGTGTCCACTGTCTCGATACATGCCCGCTCAAGCTGATCAGCAAATTGACCAAGCTCTTTGTTCCCGTCCAGTCGCGCACGATGGGCAAGCCCTCGCGTCCACGCGAAAATGCTGGCAATCGGGTTGGTGCTGGTCTCGTTTCCTTTTTGGTGCTCACGGAAGTGGCGGGTGACCGTGCCGTGGGCGGCCTCGGCCTCCATGGTCTTGCCATCGGGGGTGAGAAGAACCGAGGTCATTAGTCCAAGCGATCCGTAGCCTTGGGCAACGATGTCGGATTGCACATCGCCGTCGTAGTTCTTCGTCGCCCAAACGAAGTTTCCGTGTGACTTCAACGCTTGCGCAACCATGTCATCGATGAGACGATGCTCGTACCACAGATTCTTGGCCTCGAAATCTTTTTTGTACTCGCTACATATGCACATAGAGTGGCCAAAGGATGTTTAGCGATTGGAGTTCTTCCGCACCCCCATGAAGAGTACCCTTACCTCTCGTAAATTTCCTGGAATATGTCCTTGAACCGCCCGTCATACTTCTTCAAAATGGTATTCTTCGTGCTGAGGTATAGCGGCATTCCCCGGGAAAGGGCCAGGCGGAAGCACGAGTGGGCAAAGCCGCTAATGGACTCGTCGGTGTTGTACATGCCCAAGGCAACCCCCCTGTCCTTGAATTCATAGATCTGGTGCGTCTGGGGGGCGCCATCCTTGGGAGTGAAGATAAGTTCCAACTTGCCGGGCTGATCGATGACAATATCGGTCGCACGATACTATCCAAATACCATCCAATGTTCCCAATGAGGCTCTCCCATACTGTGTTTATGCAATTGTACATACCTGATCTCCAAAAGCATGACGTCCAATAATAATAGGATTCTCCCATCCTGGAATGATACGGGGGATGCGACGCAAGATAATGGGCTCACGGAACACAGTTCCATTAAGGATGTTTCGAATGGTGCCGTTGGGGGATCGATACATCTTCTTCAGGTTGAACTCTATAGTAGTGTAGGGCTGGTCAGTTTTCATTTTATCTCGAAGGAGCTATTCAAGAGGAGTGTAGAACCTTTGACGCGCGCCTCGTCAGGTGTAATGGTAGCACATTTGATGCCGACGTTGTATTTCTTAATAGCCTCTGCTGCATCGATGGTCACTTGATCGTTTGTCTATGCGGGGAAAGAGGGAAGAGGGCAGAATATATCACCTATGATTAAGATTCCTCTCAGCTTTCTCGCATTCCAAATGGCTGCTTACCGCATCACGGTGGGTAATCCCCAAGTCATAGTATTTGACATCCAATTTAACATAAGGAAAAATGAGCTAATATTCCGTAATTTATCAGAAATCGAATCGCATTAGAGGGCAGAACATCAATGATAGTGATATACCCGTTCTTTTATCATTTGCCAAATGATCCTTGTCATTTCATCTCCATCCAGATCAACAACCGGGTTTTCTACCGCAATGCGGTTGTCCGTTGAGTCTATTGAATAGAAATGGAAATACACATCAGCACTGAGGGAGTTAAAAGGAGAGGGGAAAATGTTCCCACGTACATGCACGATACGTAGCTGAGCGCAGAGCAAGGTGGGAAAGAGCTCTGGGGGCAGCAAGCTGCGATTTCAGGACGGAGAACATGATTGATGCGTGCAAAAGATGCCTTTGGCTTGAGACAAGTTTATCGAGAGGTTAGCTAGCCTTCAGAGGATAAAAAGGAGGCCGAGCGTTTTTCGAAACTTCATAAAGCGTAATTTTCTAAGCAACGTGATTCATTATTTTTAAGTTCAATCGACTATTCCCCAATTATCCCCGTCCGAGAGGATATCTAAATTAATCACATTCCCTTTTTTAACACGACGTATATAACCTCTCGAACCCTGTTCGCCCCAGGTTATTGCTTGGTTTTGTGTAAAAGAATTTTGCAAGCGTTCATAATGTCACTGCGTGGAAAAACTTTGTTCATCACTGGTGCCTCTCGGTAAGTCTCTTTTGGCCATGGTCAGATTCGCTATTTCCTGAATGGACAGTGAAATCTTGTAATTTAGTGGCATTGGCCTAGCCATTGCTCTTCGCGCTGCCCGCGACGGTGCCAACGTCGCCATTGCCGCGAAAACGACCACCCCGCATCCAAAAGTAGTGTTGCATTCAAATGCTCGCGTTCATTTATATCATGCTTAATAATTTGCTGTTTTAGCTCCCAGGAACTATATACACTGCTGCCGACGAGATAAAAAAAGCTGGAGGGAATGCTCTGCCCGTTGTATGCGACATTCGTGACGAAGACCAGGTAATCTTATATTTTCCTTTCTTTCTTCCTTTTGCTCTCTCTATTCATTTCATTCTCCACCTTAATGCCCTGCTTACGAATATAATAGGTGAAAAGCGCCATCCAGCAAACTGTGGATAAATTCGGCGGCATTGATATTGTAGTGAATAATGCTAGCGCCATTTCGTTGACCAATACGCAGAACACGACTTTTAAGAAGTATAATTTGATGAATGAAGTCAATGCGCGCGGTACTTGGCTTGTATCCAAGGTAACTAGCTAATTTCAACTACAGCTATAGATCGGAATTTACCACCCCCCTCCCACTTACGCAAATAGTATGCGATCCCGCACTTGATTAAATCCAAAAATCCTCATATCCTTATGATTTCGCCTCCACCCTCGATGAGTCAAGTCTGGTTCCGCAATCACGTTGCTTACACCATTGCAAAGGTAGGCTTCATACATATCCCTTTACGCAGCCATCCCCTTCAGAGACTATACGATATTAGATGGGCATGAGCATGTGTGTCCTTGGTCTTTCAGGCGAGCTGGAAGAGTATGGCGTTGGCGTTAACGCCCTCTGGCCGCTCACCATGATCGATACTGCTGCCTTGCAAATCCTTGGCGAAAAACTGAATGAGCGCTCTCGCACCCCCGAGATCATGGCGGACGCTGCCTATGCCGTTTTCATCAAGAATGGTCGTGAATTCAACGGAAATTTCCTGGTGGACGAGGTGTTCTTGCGCGAGGAAGGCGTCACTGACTTTGAGAAGTACGCCAGCGTTCCCGGAAGCAAGGAAATTGATCTGGACCTCTTCGTGGGGCCCGAGATCCTCGACAAGGTTGAGGAGCTGCGACAGAAACAGGGGACGAAGTCGAAGCTTTAAGGATTCTAGTTTTGTAAATGATTTTCCTGTTTGTCTGATTATTTCCTCTCCATTTTTCTCCCATTGCTGCAATGCTTTTTGACGAGGAGGCCATCCGAGTAGTGTTTGTGTTCTTGTTTTCTGTCATCGCTAGGCCGATCACTGTTATTTTAGGATTTTCGAAATGAAATATTTTATTGACAGCTTGCTTGGACTATTCTATGACTATTGGATCATTATATAAACGAGCAAAACGTCCTAATGCCATCAGTGTGAATGCAAACTTATAGTTGGGATAGCTGATGGTGCAAGTGTGGTTGAAGACGCCCTCCACCGCCTCCTGTTTGAATTCTCCATTCGGCTGCTGTCGCGTCATCAGCAGCCGGATGCCGCGCCGTATGGGGGCCTCGTCCGGGTATCTTGCAGCCATCAGGGCAAGGACGGCCCACGATGTGTTGACGACCTGTGCCGATTCCAGCTGATGATACACCTCGGTCTCGCAGGATTTGTAAGATTCGCCCCAGCCTCCGTCGGGGAGCTGTTTGCTCAGCAGGAACTCGCACCCTTTTTTCGAACACTCGCTAGTAGTAGAACGGGAAGCAGAGGTGCCAAGCTGGGTCAGCACAAACCCCATCCAAACAAGAGGGAGCCGACATGGTCCCCCCCCCCCCCACCAAAAAAAATATCATCCCAATTACCTGTTGTCATAGTATTCCCCGATGCTAGACAAAGCCTCCAAAGCACACCACGTACCATAGGTGAAACAAATGGCCCAACTTCCGTACCAGCTCCCATCGGGATTTTGCCGTCTCTTGACAAAACGGAAAGCATTCTCACAACAGCGCCTATTGGAATGCCGTTAGGGACTCACAGGCGACACTTTTAGTTCCCCCACAAGTCGCAATTACCTTATCTCCATGGCGCGATAATCCGGATAGAATTTGGAAAACGCTTTAAGGGCGAGCAATATCGCCGTGGTGCATTCTGTATAGCTATACTCGACCATAATCTTACCGAACAGCTCAGCGGGATTAAGGAGCTCAAGCCAGGCTGGCCCGCGTATTTCTTCGTAAGTCGAGTAGCCGCCATCGCCGTTTTGCACGGAGAGTAGGATATCCACCGCTTGACACAGGCGCTCCTTGGATACTTTCTGAGTGATAAAGCTAACTCAATGGGGGTGGGAATAAGCAAACATGTCATCCATTTCAGGAGGTACATCATGAAGGTGTACCTGTATGTGTTCAAGTAGAGCACGGTTTTCATCGCCTCGGCAGTACAGTCCGAGACCATGTAGCCCTGCTCGCTTGTGCTAAACGGCCATGCTCCTATCGCAGGGCGGTGAAAGGTGTATTTATGGTGGGGAGTTTCACATTTGATTTGGGTATAGTCTAGGAAGTTGTAAGCCTTCAAGAAAACCGAGTGGTTCTTTGGATCCTTGGCCAGGCCTTTCGGGTCGGGAAATGAAACGAGGTGAGGTGAGTAGGTCCAGAAGAAAGTGGAGGAGGAAATATCACACCAACCTGCTTCGAGGGCGCCCTGCAGAATGAACGCAGTATCCCAGAGCTGCGAGCCATTGTTCCCGCTCATCATCATACCTTTAGGTCCGAGCCTTGGCAAACAGCAAGGAGGGGTCAGTCAGTTTGGAGGGACTTGTGGATAGGGAGAGGGACAAACCAGAGGAAGTCTCGATTCCGTATGAGGTGACACTTGAACGCCGCCGAGTCGGGCCCATCGACGAAAAACCGAATGACCATGTGCATCACCTTGTTAACCTGTCAGAGAGGGAATCGGATTAGAGTCTCAGCTCTCAAACGGATCAAGAGAAGCACCCCCTCTAACCGCAACCTACGGGTCCAATGTTCAGATAGGAAGTGTCCTCGTCCTCTAAACAAATGCATTTGTACACCTTGTCCAATGCCCGTTTTCGAAGAAACGAGTTGGGAAGGTTCTCGTAGAGATTCAGCGCAGCTATCAGCACCACATTAGCGAATTGCCAAGGCATTTTTTTTCTCCCTTAGAGAATATGTTCCATGCAGCACTCACCGTGGGCAATATTCAATAGAGTTGAGTGCGGGGTATATTCGTCTGCTTTACAAATATTGTTGCGATGAGCTGGCCAGTGAATCGTCTCGTACCGTTGAGTATAGAGTTCCTAATTCGGGACCATGCAATTCAACATCCAATAGAATAATCCATTCGCGGAAGCGCCGCATGCTCACCTCTCGGAGGGCATGTACTAATGGGGTTTCCTTTCCCACCAGTCTTCTTCCATAGATGTACGACATTGGCAAGTAGATGGCTCGGGTATGAACCCAGAAATGCTTAGGATGAAGAGGCAATGTGTCGGGAACAAGCCAGAGTTCGGGCGGAACTGGATTCATCCCCTCCCAGCCGTACACCCCTAAAAGCGAAAGCCAAAACTTGCCCCAGGAGGCGCACCCGGTGGCCCCTCCTAATCAGCACGAGGGGGCATTTAATGGCTGGTGGTGAAAATCCAAATGCAAGAGGATGGAAAGATACCTTGTTTATGCAGGTTTGCTCGGGCCTTTTCAAGGACCGGGTGGGTTGGCTCCAAGCCAAGAAGACGAAGGGCACAATAGTTGAGAGCGGTTCCGAACACGGTCGCTCTCCCGGTGGTATGTCTGCGAGAAAGAGAGAGGGAAGGAGAAAGGGTGTCAGTGCAAGAGAGGCGGCGCCGGGGGGGGCGCCTGCTCGACTGTCCTTACATTCCCCAACCGCCATCGGAGCGCGCGGTGTTGATAAGATATCTCTTCAGCTCTAGCTTCTCGGGCTCGGGGATAGGCGTCTCGCACACGTAGTATGAAATGACCAGCCCGGGAATAAGGAACTCCGGCCCTCCGTACTCGCCTGCCCAGTGGCCATCCTCCGTCTGGAGAAGCTTGACGAACTCAAAAGCGTTGCATGCAGCCTCCTGGGCGGTTCTCGGCCGCGACAGCTCCCTCGCCTCTTCCTAGAGTCGCGGGGCCCGTGGGCATTAATTCCTGGACGGACCCCATCGGGGCAGAAGGCCACAATAACGAGGCTCACTTACTATGGGGAGGCCGATATGGTATTTCTCGCACGTCGTCTGCGGGCCGCTGTCTGAGTAGCACCACACCTGGGCCCCGTGCTTCACCTGAAGCCTCCAGCGACGAAGTTCGGTGAAGGTCTGCATACTTTCGCGGGGGGAGAGCAGGTCTAGCGGAAAAAAAGAGCCCGTTCGGACGTCGCAGTAGGAAAAAAAAAAATCCCGCCCTTTTAACTGACTCTGGCGGGGAGTGGCCTAGTGACAATATATTTTTCGACCAAAGCCAGAGGGAGGCCAGTCACGGATTTTATTTCGCACCTAAGAAACAAAATCCCCTTGCGTGCATGGGTGGGGGGTTGCATGATGCCTCTCGCCTCATTCCACCCCCGGCCAATGCTGGGAAATCCGGACCCGGCTTGCACGGCCAATCTTGCTCGAATTTCTCCAGCGCGGCTGCCGCGCAAGGCCGCAGGAATGGAATGTGAAAGCACCCGCCCCGCAGATAAGGAAATTCCCCATCCTCCGCCGCCCCCTCCCAGCCTGTGTATGGCGGCTGGCCTCGTCCTGGAGCCCCCGGCCGGCCCTTGGGTGCATGGACAGTCTAGCATTTGTCGTCACTGAGGACAGCCCCTGAAACCGACTTCATCTTCGAGCAGCCCGCAGCGCTATCATGCCCCTCCACGTCATCGTCACCCTAGCGAGAATGCGATCTGAGACGGCCTATTTTGCCTTGGGGCTTGCGACCGCCTCATGGGGAGAAATACAGGCAATGGCGATGGACTTGGCAGGCTGCACGCATTCTCCGGCACTGAAACATACAAATCTTCCCGCCAACGCTTTTCCTCACCGTCACATCACTTTGTTTAACCACCCTCCCGACTCAGGCTTGCTCCCATCCTATGGTGGCCGGGCCCTCATCCTGCTCTAAGGGCATGGCGCATCTTCCAACTTCGGCCCTCCCCACTTCGGAGCCCAACCCCCCCCTTCCCCCAAAATGGCGATTTTGTCCAAGCGTGCTGCTCTCCCGGGACTTTTTGGCAACCCACCTCCAATTTGCCACGCTGGTGGGTGACGCGCGTTCCGGAAACAGGCCCAAATTTCATCGTGCCAAATCTCATCACTGCGCCACCCATTACGATCGAAGAGCCCACCTCTTACCTTCGCCTCCAGCGATCCGGTGCAGCATACGGGCCCAAAACAGAAAGGGAATCTGTGTTGAGGGTGGGTCCAAGTTCAAACCGCCCCTCCCTCGGGAATAAATAAATTTCCTTATTAGGCAGCCATGTTTGGAATGGCATGGCAGTTTAGGAGAAGGCTTGTCAGGTCCTATCCGGATTTTACATAAAAGCGTCGATTCTAGTCTCCCTTGAGAGGTAGCGAAACGAAGAAAATTAGCACTCTTTTTATTTTGGAAGAAAAACACTTGACAGCAATAATAATAATCATAATAATAATAAAAATTAAAAAAAATGAATAAAATTATACATTACAAAAAAAAAAGAGACAAAAAAGTTAAAAGGCGTAGATATTGTTTTCCAGTGGCTCTCAGAGCCAGGGCATCCAAGTGCACTCCATCAGGGACAAATTCTTGACGTTGGTTGCCTGGCCCACGAGCTCAAGCAATGATTGGTTGCAGGGGGTCGCGGAATTCAGGCCCTTCTCCCGATCCGTCTTGCACGAGAGCAGCTGGGCCCGTCTCAGCACGAGGTTGACATTCTCTGTGACCTTCTCGCGCATGTTGATCTCGAACTGCTGGGGCTGGCGCTGGATATGTTGCCACGTCACGAGATCGTCGCGCACAAAGACGGTGAGAAATTGGTCGAGCTCAAACTCGGGCTCCGTAAGGCAGCGTGCAATGGCCATCAGCGACGACGCAAAGAGCCCCTCCACCCCCACCGGCGTCACAAACTCCTGCAGGTTGGGGGTAAGTCGGAAGGGGACCGCCTCCGGATTGTGGAACAGTGGGCCGTTGGCATTGGCGTTAGGCGACCAAACTATATTTCAACACAAGGAAAAAGGAAAGACAGATTGGAGCGATTAAGTACTTGGCAAGTGCCACTCTGTCAAGCGCAAAGCACTTACTCGGCAACAGCTCGCTCATCCACAAGTTGCCTGTGCTACGAGAGATGTTGACCTTGGTCGGTAGGCGATGCCCAATGCACATGATATACGTCATGAAGGTAGCCGACGCAAGCTGGGTCGTGAACTGCCGGCGCGCCATCCAGTAGTCGGTGTAGGATTTCATGGTTCTCCACATGAACTGCAGCGCAGGAAGAGGTCAGTACGTTGATACAAAGGGTATCGAAGGGGAGCTAAGCAAGGAAACTTACCGTGGAGAGCAGATTATTGGGCACCATACGCGAGGATATCTCGTCAAAGATCTCTTGCTTCAAGTTGGCATTTTCGGATTTCTAAGGAGGAAAACGGAGGGGTCAGAGCGAGTGGGGAACTCGGGGGAGGCGAGTGGATAATGGAAAAGGTAACTTACCGTCTTTTTGTGGTCCATGCTGGCGCGCACCATATCTATATAGGTTTGCACGCAATCATCCCGGTGCATCCCCACCCTCTCGCAGTGATCCTCATACACATCCTGTAGGGTGCAGCTTGATGGGTCGTCCTCCACGATGCGAATATGCGGAGCTAACGGCACAATCACCGGGAGGGTGAATGACAAATTCCGCATCCGGCTCTCCTTGCGCCGCTCGAGCACATTGTTCAAAATGCGGAAAAATTGCACAATTCTCTCCTCGCGTCGACCTTGTCGCGCTGCCGGGTTCTGGACCGCAAACGGATGCAGACTCCCGTCGTGGCCACGGATGGTGATGCGGCGATAGCAGCTGCCATGGGCACGGATGAGCTCTACGTCGGGCAGGAACCGGTCGATGCGCACGAAATCGTTGTTGGAATCACGCAACAGGAGATACTGGCCGGGTATCTCGACGTCATCGAATTTCTGGTGTTGGAACTCGACGAGATAGTGACTGCAATGCTCCAAATTGATGCGACGCGGTTTGCTGTCGAGAATAGCTTCAAACCGGTCTCTCCAGGCACGCAGTCGCTCCACGTATTCAATCAAACTCGGCTTCGAATGAATCAGGTCAGCCTCGAACGCCTGCCTCATGGGGCCGGGGTAGAGGTTTTGTGAAAATCGCTGGATGTTATTCTCCACGTTGGGGGGAAGCTGGCCTTTGTCGCTGATGATGTGCAGGCGGTTTAGCAGGTTCGTCAACCCGTCATTAAGAAGGGCCGCGATCAAGCGGTACATATCATCATTAGGGGTGGGTTTGAGACGTTGCTGGATCTGGTCCACCATCGACTCCATGGAGAGAGCAAGAAGTGGATAGGCGGTCTTCAAAATGGCCATGAGATCATCTGCATGCTCCCAAGGCTGCCTGTTCTGAGCCGTGGCCTGTTGCCCAGAAGGAGCGGACTGCGTGGAGGATTGCATGGGCGACGGCTGTTCACCGGTACCACTAGGACGCGAACCTTGGGATTGGTTCGTGGTCATTCTTGGTGTTGTTTGCTGCTGTGACTGAGTCTGCTGCTGCTGTTGTGGTGACATGTTCTGCCCTGGTGATTGAGGTGGGATGGCGGGCGACTTTTGCCCACCAGCCGCTGGAGTTGGGGCTTGCACGGGCGAGATGGCAGGTGTAGATTGCTGCATGGACGAATTTTGACCAGGCGTCACAGGGGTGGCAGGGGCTGGAGTGCCGGGCTGACTTGCGTGAGCTCCGGACTCCGGATTCTGCTGTGACGAGGGGCCGTGTTCATTAGCCTTATCTGATGCATCGTTAGCGTTGTTGACGCCGGGTGTAGTAGAGGAAGGGGCAGGTGTGGTCGCGCTGGCTGGAGCTGGGGTGGATGGCTCCGAGGTTTCCTGTGGTTGACCATTGGCTTTTCCGTCAGCAGCGGGCTGAGTTTGTTCGGTTGGAGTAGCCTGTGCCGGTGACGCCGAGGGTGCGGCTGGTGTAGAGCCTGATGAGGATGCACTCACCGGCGGGGGCATCGACCCGGTCACCTGTCGACGAAGCAGAACATAGTCCTCCTTCATGGTTCGCAGCTGGAAGTATAGAGCCTATGGTCACGGTAATTCGTGGTTAGCACAAAACCTCCCCAACATCAAAATCAAAGAAATTCCCACCTGTGGATATTGTTTCGCAATCTTGAATAGGATTTGACGCACATATCGAGCCTCCTTATATTGTAGCGATGTCAGCATTTGAGGGATAAATGTGATCCAATACCAAGTGGGCATCTCTCCACGATACGCTTCGAATGCCCGGGAGATAGTGCCTTGCTGATCGTCGAGACTAAGGAGCCATAAGATACGAACCAGATATTTGCGTGATTTCCCATTTTTGTAGATACCAGCCGCCTGCAAGTAGCAGCTCACCGAGTTGTTTGCGTACGACAACTCAGTCGGCTTCTCCTTGAACAACCGGTCATGATATTGGCCCCAAGCAGCCCACGCTTTCGGTAAAGTTAGATCGAACTGCACCGCGCTGGAAAAAGCCGAATTGGCATCCTCATTTAGCCCGAGTTTAGCAAGAAACATGCCCTTGAGCGTGAAGAACTCGGCCTTTTGTGAGTTGGTAAAGTAGTTGAGATTTGTGTTGTTGATGACGTCAAGACCCGTCTGCAATTCAGCAGGGCTGTTGCATTGGAAATGGCACTTGGCATGCTCGCGCAGCTTAAGGAAAGCCTCTTGGATCTCGATGTTCGGCAGGGTATAAATCTTGGAGAGCTGGGTATTACAAACATCAAAGAGTTGATGCTTACGAGCGACATGCGCAAACCGGTTAATGATCCACGCTGTTTCATGATATCCACGGTATGCAAATGTGTTGGAGACACCATTTCCCCCATGCTGAGGAAGCATTGGAATCAGCGATATATACGTCATATTGATCGCAGAGAATATATGCTGACGCCATGCCACCAGATCACTCCAAACATTGATGTCGTCCCACATGTTTGGAAGCCGCTCACGCCATGTTTGCAGCGTGGCACGGAGATCATGTGATCGGGATTCGAGATTCTGAGCATTGGTGCCTGCAAGGCTTTGGAAGATATGGCTAGCTTCGTTAAGTTCCACGAATTGTTGGAATATCTGCAATAGGGGAACGTGGCTCTGTGAAATAATTTCGGGCAACGAGTGCCAGCCACGTAGCGAGATCTGGATACCCTCCTCGCAGGTTTTCTGAAACTCGCTTAACCGATCTGCACCTCCACCCTGCTGGCTCTTGACGAGTGCCATAAAGGCTTCAAATACCTTGCGTCGAGGAGTAGGTGTATCAGCCAATGATTGGATAGATTGCTCAAGCTGTTCTCGTACTGCAGTCCAATCGTAGAGCCTCCAAGCACACTCCATAAGCAAGCTAGTGTTGTTATCATGTTTTGCTAGATCATTGAGAATATCCCACTGTTGTAGCTTCTGTGTACAAGAGATCCAGTGCTCCTCCCATAAACAATATTCCGGTTCAGTAAAGGAGAGCACACCAGAACGTGCTTTAACCTGCGCGTTTTCATACATCATTTGTGCAAGGTCCCACGTACCAGCTTGCTCATATGCTACTGCTGCTACAGTCTCAGGATACCGTGATCTTCGCCGCCACAACCCACAGAACATGTCATCCTCAGACAATGTGAGATACAGGTCAGCAAGAGCATCTAGTGCACTCTCTAGGATTTTTTCGTCATCGTTCTCCAGCATTAAATCACTAACACGGCCATCTGGTATTTGGTTCTGCAGAATGTCGATAGCAATATGCCAGGCATTATACATCTTTCCAAGATATTTGATAAGATGTGGCGGTAACTTGATGGATGGTGAGCATCGAGCAATCCCTTCGAGTAAAGCTTGGATGACATTGGGGCGTGCATCCATTTGTTTATTGTGATAGTCCTTGGCTAGTAGAGGGATTAGGGATTTGGTTAAATCCGTGCGTTCGCGTGAATTAAGCGCAGCCCAATAGCGTGGAAATAGATCAACCCATGTACGATAGGCAACGTTCACGTCCAGATATTGTAGCTGTCGGAGTGGAGCGATTGCCTGCTCGGCCGAAGTTTGTTGTAAAGATCGGAGAAACTCTCTGTGTTGCTGGATCAGCTTGGACAACTCTTCCGATGGTTCCGAGTCGTTTCCCTCTTCCATAGCTAGCGAGTTGATAGGAATTGTGGAGACTCCCACTATCGACACTGCCTTGGTATTCAAGTTTTCGGGACCAGGTGTAAGAGGGTTAGTTGTCACAACTGAGCCTAGTAATATGTCCAGTGCCCGTTGTATCCAGAAATTTGAGCCTAGGTATTCCCAATTTTGTACGCCTATAACGTGGCTAAGTCGCGCGAAAAGACTGCGTCCAACAGATTCATCTAATATCCGGCAGAACTTGTTGCGCATCAATGGGTTTTCATTGCGTGTGCCCATCATAAAGGCCTGTTCAAGTCGCACCGTAAGCTCGGAGCGTGCAAAAGCACTTTCAGTGTATATACGGATGACCAGCGCGAGATAATCCTCCAGCAGCTGTTTATCTCCGCGATTCTCAAAGCACATCATTTTCACCATCAATCCAGCCTTCTCCTTGATGGTTGGAAAAGTTTCTGTTTTCCCAGTGATCCAATCCCGGACCATGTCAAGAATCGCACGCGCAAGTTCAATGTCAGATGACTTTTCAATTAGCGACACCATGGCACTCAAATACCAACGTCGCTGATCACCCAAGTGGGAAATGCGAAGCTTAACTAGTCGTAGTGTCATTATCAAAAGTTGAAGCGGCGAATCTGGGTTATCATTGCCAGACGTGGCTGTAGAAGATTGTTGTGAGGTCTGTGGCGTTTGTTGTCCCTGTGGAGTTTGTTGAGATTGCGATTGCTGCAGCGGTTGCTGTGATTGCTGCTGTTGCTGTTGTTGTTGTTGCTGCTGCTGCTGCTGTTGCTGGGGCTGTTGCTGCGTCTGCTGCTGCTGCTGCTGTGATTGTTGTTGTTGCTGCTGTTGCGGCTGCGGCTGCGGCTGCGGCTGCGGCGCCTGCTGCTGTTGCTGCTGCTGTTGCTGTTGTTGCTGTTGCTGTTGTTGCTGAGGGAGGATGTGCTCTTTGGTTAACTTCTGCAATACCTTCATGACACCAGGGATAAATTGGTCAAGATACTCGGGTTTACTACTACTAGCAGCTTGCAATAAAGTGAGCACTGGATAGAGATTCGACATATTCTGTAGCCCATCTGATATAGCGGCATCGATCATCGATGTAAATGTGCTGATATCTGTATTTGATGACGGATCCTCGGTTGCATAAATAGTCTTATAAACTTTAAGCAAAATGGGCTGTAATGCGCGGTGAATACGTGTATTCACGCTTTTGACGGGGTTCTCAAGAAGCCGCGTTAGTGTCGAAATATTGGAGATAAACCACTCATTGGGTTTGCGATCAAGCACGATATTCATTACTTCAAGAGTGTTGCACACAATATTCACGCCAGATTCAGTGGTGGCAGGTTGTATCAATGTCCGTTCGAAATAGACAAGCTTTACATTTACATCAGGCCAGAGCTCAGGTTGCAGAAAGTCTCTCACTAGTTGTGCAGCACGCTGGGCAAAACCTGCCTTATGTGACGGCTCATTGGATGCACACGCAAAGCGCACCAAGTAGCTAACGACATTCTCACGTAGTGCTAGACTAAGCGGTTGTAAGGCAACAGGAAGTGAAGCAACGCTTTTACTTGCACTGCCAGGTGAATCGATATGCATTCTCTTTCGAGGAGACGTGCTAGGCGAGTCCCCAACGGAGGCTTGATCCAAGCTCCGTTTTGCTCCTGTGGTGACAGGCGAATCAGCAGTTTGGGCACCGGTAGCAGAGGTTGAACCATCTTCGGATTGAAGCTTATGGATTTCTGCCAAACGCCTTCGTTCCCACTTGAGAATTAAATCAGGTAAATCTACCATAAGCGATCGCCCGTCGTTTGAGGCATTTTGCAAGAATCCATGGCGTGAAAGCATGCTCACAATTTGAGGTAAGAACTGCTCACGTACGTCGTAGAACAAATCAGGATGTCGTACGAGCAATTGATACACATTAATCACCATCGTGGCACTATGCGTGTCCTCATTTAGCACACGACGTGTCCAACGCGCCCAGGTGGGAAATTTAGGATCACCTTGCTGATTTGGAATTCGCACAGGTACAACAGGAGCTATAATATCGAGAGCCTGTTTAACCAAAAGTCGACCCTCTGTCTGGGATGATCGCAGCAGTGCAAGATAAATTTGTACGCAGATTTTAGGAGGTGTGTCATAGGCAGCGATGAATCTTGCAATAAGGACATATGCGGCCATTTTTGCAACAACGTCGTCGACCTTCATTAGATTCCATCCAAATTTAATCACGTCCTTTTTGGCATCTGAAATGCGTTGAGGTGCATGCTGAATTATAAGCGTGGTAAGTTGCAAAAGTTCAACACGAAGTGCATCGTCAGGTGCGTTCTCATCAAGCTCTGACGCTAATGGATGCCAAATACGATAGTGTATCTGATCAATTATCTGTGGGTCTAGAACAGCTTCAAATTCAGAAGGTCCTCGCATCAATGCCACAAATAACACAGGGATCACTAGCATTCTAAGGGTCTGTGTCTTGATCATTTGCGGAATCTGTGTGTCTTGGAATTGGGATAAGAATCGCTCGAGAATACTTCGCTTTTGCTCAGAAGAATATTTAAAAGCAACCTATATCAAGAAAAAAATAATAGAATGTCAGCAACATGCTCTACAAAATATCAGAATCATTTACATACATCCTCATATAGGAATTTCTTTAGAAATGTGAAATCAATTACACTATCCTGTTGAAATACAGCCACTAATTCGAACATGATTTCATCATCATGTTGTTGTCGCAAATAAATAATGAAAATTTCAATCAAAAATTGGAATTCTCGGGTGCTCTGAAGTGATAGTTTCTCCATTTTCAATCGATCAGTTCGTTCCTGTGACCTCCAAACAGCCAGTAGGGCATCCACAACTGGTCGATTGCGAGCAATCCATTCTGGCTCAAAACTGCAAATAGCGCGAACTAGATAGACACCTTCGAAAGCCAACTCTCCATTCCCATTATCCGAGTTGAACGTTTTCGCTATTAATTTCTGGGGATCGCGTGTGACCTCAGTACGTAAATGTGAGGCAGATTCCATGCCAAGAAGATCTATGAACAAACGGCTATATCGTACATCACCCAAATGTTCGTAAAAATAGTCGATAGCCTCTGCCGCATATCGATTTAGATATTTCACAAGTGGCTCACGGAAAGGGCTCGACGCGAAGCGACGAAGCTGTGACTCGAGGTCTACTACAGCTGATACCAGGTCGTTGAGAAACATGTTTGCCGCCGCAGGAAGTAAGTAGAATACGTTTAGAATGGCGACGAGAATCTTAATATCCTGCACTTCTGAGAGCGGTTTCTTTGAGGTCTCTTGTAGCATAGCCGGGTCTGCCCATTGCTTAAGGTGGTCAAGGAGTTTCTTGCCAATTTCCACCTTAAAATAGTTTGTTAGAAGTTCGAGGAGGCGTGCCAAACCTTCAAGACATGCAACGCTTAACCTCTTGTGATCAGATAAGTTCATGAGGATAGGGCGCAATCCAGCCTGCAACAGATCCTTAGGTAACTTGTGTTGTTGTGCGAGCACTTGCTTTAACCCCTTATTTGCAACTTCAACTACTTCAGGTGATTTTGAATATAGAGACTTGAAGAACACCGAGATGATACGAGCACGCGTAGCACTTTGTCGAGGTGAAAAGAAATCTGAACAGGCCATTGCTGCGGAGAGAAGCTTGATACAAACAATGCGTAAGTTGGTAAGCGAAGACGAATTCTTATAATGCGATGTCCTCGAAACGAGTGCCTGATCTTCAGCGTCCGCTAATGCTAGCGCCTCGTGCAGTAATCTGACAAGCTCATCATTAAACTCAAGGAGTGGAGGCCTCAGTGACAAGCAATAAGTAATGGCATCAATATGTCCAATTTGCATTGCAAAGGGTAGAGCACGCAATGGCTTAGCGAAAATTGGTGCCACCAGACGCTCTCGCATCGGAGCCAGTAGCTCTGTTACCTCATTACCAGTTAAATCAGCGAGTAATTGGAACGAGGATTGAATAGTTTCTCGTACAGTGCTATTGGAGTTGGATAGCTCCACAACCAACAGCGAGATCAGATTTGCGAATTTCGCCTGCCGATCAGGTGATTCATCATCATCTTCTGGCCGATTACATACTTTAAGGACATGAGACATAGTTTGAGTTGCATCTTCTACATTTCCAGTTGCAATATCCTGAGGCATGTCCTTGAGGACGAATAACAGTGATCGCACAAATTCTGACTCATGATCGAGCATCCAGCGAGTGCCGAGGTCTAGCTGAGAGCTTAATATTGAGATTCCAATGCACCCACCACTTTTGCGATACCATTCCTGCTTGTAACATGCTGAGCAGAACCGCAGAGCAATCAGGTGGAACACAGGCAATTGCCCGACTGCCTCCTTAGATCCCAGCACAGTGACACACGTGTCATAGAAAAGTTGAAGAGCTGACTCTGCAAGTTTCCTCTCTTGGTGTTCGGATGTCATTACTTCAACAATAGCCTCGAGGAAACAATTTGTATTCAAATGAAGCTCACGGGGTTCCATACGCTCTAAGAAAGATTTCTTGCGGGCCTCACGCACCTCTAATGCCTCTGCAATCTCAAGAAGCGCGAAGTGACGAATAATATGTTGTAAGAATGGCCATGCTTCCTCCTTTATCTCTGCGTTTGATGCCGCAGTAAACAGGGCACATAGAGCTTTCTCGAGCACGCTCTCTTGTGAGATTTTTTTACTCATATGCCGGCCCTTGGAAAGTTTGCGAGCAAAGATATTAGAAGCTCGCTTTTGCTCCATCTCAGTTTTCTTTCCTTCTTGGGGTTCAGCCTTGATGTCCACATCCATCTTATCTCCGCCATTAGCGATACCTTTTTCTTTCTCTCCCTCCGATGCCGCCTCATTTGAAGTTGCAGTTGTTGGAGCACCAGAGCCAGTGTTTGCATTTGCATCTGAAATTTGCTTCAGAATTCGGCTATGAATCTCCTTGGCAAGCGAGTCACTACCCTCGTCAAGATCCAATGAGATAATGACTATTGCTCTTAAAAACTCGTATGCTTGTTGTCTATAGAATTTCATAGCTTCGTCGTTAGCATTCACATCTCTAAGCGTTTTTACAGCTAAATCGAGGCATGCGTCCAACGGTAGAACGTGCAACTTTGTAAGGCGATTCTGTAACTGTACACTAATTTCAATACCGCTCTCAGGATATGCTGTGTAGGCAAGCTGAGGAGGAGATTTAAGCATACGCCGATTTCGACCACCTAATTTCCCCAAAATTCGCATAGTTGTATGACTGTGGTTTGCATTATATGGGGAGGGCTTTAAGTGGCGCCAAAGTGCATGCATCAAATCGAGTATAACGGGTGCAAGGATAGGGTCAAGGAATTCTTGAGTCAAGTTGTCGATGCATAGTTCGAGGGTGCGAAGTCCCTGTCCCACTAGCTCTGGGCCAGATTGTAAGGCAAATACGAGAGGCTTCATCAGATAGCCCAAATAAGGGAGCAGAACACTTAGGCGAACCGGCACCGTTAAACATAATTCAACGAATATTTCACGCATATGCTGTTTATCCGCTAGCGAGAGCAGGGAATTTAAGCTCTCAAGCAACACCTGCAAAAGTGGAAGCACCTCTTTATAAAGTAGTTCGAATCGACCACCCCCAATGCTGCGGAAAAGGTTTCGCAATAAGAGAAAATAGTTTATCGGTTCATCCGCCTTAGCCGACATCTTTAACGATGACATAATGATGTGCCGTAGGTGAGGTTGCAACACAGTTTCGTTCGAATTCGGAAACAGAGTCACAGCCATGAACGCCAGTCGGAATAGCCGCAGCAGCATCTGAGCATAGTTAACATTAGGACCGCCCACCTTATCTAGTCTATCTACCAGAAACCGGTAGAGAATACCCGCAAAGCTATTTGATATATGCTCATTCGATGAAAGTAAATATTGAGGGATGTGTACAAGAAATGGATTGACGAGCGCCTGCTCAAACATAAATTCAATCTGAGAAGCGAAGACCTCTTGGAATACCCACGGGTCAACAAACGTCCATGCCATAGCAAAATGCTCTAAACTTTCACGTTCTTCCTTAGGAAGTGGGCTCGTCCGGCTAAGTAAAACGTCAAACGTTCCTGTCGAGTCCTCACTGCTCTTGGTATTAAGTGCCTCAAGCATTGAATTGTCAATAGTATAATACCGGAAACCTTTAAGGGCTTCTTTAAAAAGCCGTAATATAATTTCTATCTCATCTGGAGACAGTGCACCAGCAAGTGGAGCTGGATGTATTGAACCAGGTTGTTGCTGCTGATTGGATTGATCACCAGTTGTGACAGTGGTAGAGGCTTGTGGTGCAGCTGTAGTGGCAGCAGCTGCTTGAGCTGCAGTGCAATTTTTGATCCCTACGAAAATAGTCCTAAGGCCCTGAACCAAGCTCTTGAATAAGAACTTCGCATCTCGTAAAGGATCCTCCAACAGATTTGTCGATGACGTTGTAAGAATTGGCCGGCCTTTATCAAAATCCATATCCTCGAGTGCTTCACGCAAACGCTGCTCTGTCTGTTCGGGGAACAGAGAAGTAGAACCCGAGCCCGGCTTCAAATCCTTACGACGCTGATGCTGTTGCACAATATTAGGATAGGCAATGTTTAACACAGCGAATTTGTTTGTAAAGGAATCGAGTATTCGAATCAGTAAAGTGCGCACTATAGCAAATCAATGTAAGCTAGTGTTTTAATGAAAAAAAATAATTGTAAAGCCCACCTAATGTTTTATCTGGTATTTGCGAAATACAGTCGATTAAATTCACTAGTAGTTTTGCACACATTGCCTGAATGCTTGGTGCAAGGGTGAGGTCATGCATATTTCGGGAGTATATGTAAACGGTCCGAGATAGCTGTGTCGGATTAAGCTCACTACGCACATGGTGTATTAAGTCGGCAAGCATGCTAAATGCAAGGGGTCTAATATTATTATAGAAAATAGTCATTATTTTTCAATTCTGAGATAACAAATTTACGATTAAAATCTCTGTACCTTAAAGTCTCGTGTAATGCTAGCCCAGTGCCAAGCAATATTTTTTCATTAAGCATGATATCAACTTTAGGTGCAAATGCAGTCCGAAATTCGGTTGAAAGAATGTGTCTTGCGGCAATTAGCAATTCCTAGTAAATCAATATAGATATTAAGCTAAATATTGAATATTTAATTAAAATTAATGTGGTTACCTTTCTGGTTCCAGATGCCTCAGGTGGACAATCTTTCATCAATCGCACTACAAATTCAGGAATGGAATTCTGGTGAGGGCGTACAAGTGCAGGGAAAGCACGAGTGATATACGCGAGAAAAGAGAGCGCCTTCACTTGCGACACAATAAAATCGGTGTATAAAGTTCGATTTCTTATGCCAGGTGCAACTCCAATAAATATCTCTCCTCTCGCTCGAGCAGCATTTTGTGCCTCCAATTGTGGTTTTGCCTGAAGACTTAGTGCCTAGTAGATTAATAAAAGAGTGATCAACTATCTGCTACCTATTGCTGAGAATAAGACAATTGCCTAAATACCTCAATAATTAGCGGCAAAAATTTGACAATGTTATCACTGACATATCGTCGATAAGACTGAAAGAGCAATACAACAATAATGGGACACTCGGTTATGACTTTAAAACTATACATCCCTTTTGCCAATACTCTATTTGGTGTCTCTGTAAAGTCAGAGGCAGGGGAGACTGGGCGAGGGGAAGTAAGGGCGGCAGGCTATTGATGAAATAAAGAAAAGTTTGTAAAGATGAGCCACTTTCCAATATCTTAAAGACTGCGAGCTTACTGTTGCTCCAGCCGGTGTTCCTGGGGCATCAAATGCGTCTCTGACTGCCTGCTCCATGTTCCGGTATATATCTTGCACGAAATCAAAGAAGGGCTGGACTTGTTCTTCGAGCGAATGCTTAAAGTTGCGGTGTAGTTCAAGCGCAATTTTTAAACAAACTACGCAATTTTCTTCATTTTCTACACGCAATAAGTGGATCATAAGTTTCATAAGATCGGGTGCGTATGAACGTAGCATATCATTCTGAGGGAGTCGGTGTATAATTTCGAGAATTGTATTCCGGAATTTCTAAATAAATCTCAGTTAATAAAGTCTCGATCGAGAGATATTTAGCTATTTACGTTTTCTAATGAGTTGTTCAAAAAAACGGGTTGTCCATTTTTGAGGATGTCGATAAACACTGGTATCAACACTGAGAGAAAGCGGGAGTACTCCACTGACTGGAAGAGTTCGACTTGATCCCGGAGTTCCGTGGCTATTGTCAGCTTAAGTTTGACATCTATAGATATTATCATTAGTTTTTGCGAAGCAAGTTTTCGTTAATCAGATTAGCTTACCTAGTGCTGGATCTGCTAGTCTAGTCGCGTATATATCACTATTTGGAACATTTGGAGCAACCATTGTTGCCCATTTAGAGATATTTCCACCAAGTCTCTCTTTAGTGGAAAAATAAAAAGAGAATGCACTAGCTAAAAAAATAAAGGTAAAATCAAACTACTTTATAACCACGAAAATCTTAAAGTCTCGTTCACCCTGAAAAATTAGTTGTTACACAATGAAACGTCACGAGTGACGTTTTACTGCGCCACTAGATCTGTTTATTGAACCTCCCCTGCTCTTTACCTCTTTAATCTGAATTTAGTTTTATATCAAATTTGTTAACACATCAACATGGGTGGCGGATCTAAATGTGAACATCTTCTAGTTATTTTGCTACATGAGATTAATCTAACTCATTCCTACGTTATTTTGAATACATAGGGTTTGGATGGTGGGGAAATCTCCCCGGACCTAAGCAGCAGGGAATTGTTACCTATGTTCTCTCCCCTTACGAACAGAGAGCTTTTGCTTATGCTCTTCAAAATGCCTTCTTCAAAACATTCCGTCGATGTGCTGCACAAGCACCTTATATTGTTCCTACCTTTGCAATTGGCTATGGTGTTTACAGTTGGGGAATGCAGCACCATGAATATCTGGCATCAAAGGCTGGTCAGGCTGCGCACGGTGAACATTAAATAAGTCAACTCTACTTGTATTGGCATAGAAAATAAAGCTACTGTTGAGCCTATTTAGATAATTCTGAGAGTTTTAATTAACAACAAAAAACGCTCAAACTATATTTTCCTACTCAAGATATATATATATGTGTGTAAACCAAATTGAATACTGGATATAGAATTTTGATTAAATATTGATAATAGAGATAGGAAAGAAAAAAGGAAAGGGAGCTGGGAATGCAAATGGAGAACAAAGAATAGAAAGACAAGGTAATAAAGGTGGCATTATTTACAATAAATAAACAGGTTGTTCCATTTTTTTTTACGTGAAATAGAAAACTGCAAAATAAAAACCATAAGTGACATTAATCGCATCCAATATACAAAAACTACTTAATTCATCTTACGATCAATTCACTTATATGATTCAGAGTTATATAACCTCCACTGCCCACACACTTGCAGAATAGGTGAGATATTTCACAAATTGGAAGCGCGCATTATATTAATGTCGTTAGTATATTTACTTGCACCTTATCCTTTACCCTGATCCTGGTAATTCTCCTTTTTCCCCTGTCGTTTTTGCTGTAGTCGCTGTGAAGAGGTTTTAGAGACACTTGGAGAGTAACGAGAAGGATCTATATCATCGCTTAACGAATTAACAGCCGAAGATAAGGTTCCAGGAGAGGTAGGAGGCGGATGAAGAGGCTGTGGGGAGAAATCTAAAGTAGCAGGCGTAAAACTTTCCGATGTGTGTGGGTAGCGTGAAATATGAAAAGGGGGAGGAAGCGGGGGCAACTTTGGTAATTTCAGTTGACCTTGACTTGATTGTGATGCTATTTGGTCGTTAAACTTGTCAAATGGAGGCAATAGGCTTTTATGGTTTGCTGCTAGATTCTTTTCCTCTTTCCCAGCTTCAACCGATAGATTCGACTTGATCTTAGAACGTTTACCAGGCCGAAGACAGGCCTGTGAGCCTGCTGCTTCTTGTTTAGCTTTGAAGTCGGCCAAGTATTGCTGATAATTCTACAATAAACAATTGTGAGCTGAGTTAGATTGCCGCATATTTAAATTGGGATGCATACCCTGTAATCCTGTGTTGTTTCGTACTTCACCAAGTCATTCAAATATATTTCTTTAGCTTTTGATGCTGTCATATCATAATACTCTTTTTCTTTTGGGCTCAAAGATTTCCATCGATCTCCTACAATTTTCGCAATCTCCGTAAAAGATAGTATACGACCCTTCAATTCCTCGCGCACCTTATTCGCAAACATCACATAAGCACTCGGTGGTTTTATTGGTGCATGTGGATCAGGTTTAGCGTGGCGGCGATATCGACGCTTCGCTTGCTTATGCAAAAGAGTATCACTGCTAAATTCAAGTTCCTCTGCAGATGAAACGCTTCCCATAGGGGCGAGAGAATCTGTCTCACTAAGATTTGCTTGTGCTGATGGCTGTTGTGGAGAATATGTGGGGATTCGAGAACTAGCAGTCGTAGTAGGTGTAACTGGTAAATCTTGTGGGGAAATTGAGGGTGGTAAATCATGATAAAAAGAATGGAAAGTAGTGGAAGACGAGAGCATATGGAGGGGCGTGGAGATTGGAATGTTATTAAGAGTAGCAATTTCTCGCTGAATGAGCTATTTGAGAAGAAATAAACCTCTAGTTAATAATTCTCGAATCCCAATATATATAACCCAATTACCCTACGATGACCTCGTTTAACGCCCAGAGCAATAAGATCTGCTTCGGTTACTTCATTTAACTAATTGGAAAGAATGAGACATATATATATTTCTATCTAATAATAGCTATTTACAGATCTCATCTGATCGAACCCCTCTTCTATAAATTGTTCGTAATACCGCTCTAGATTAAGCCGGGATAAAAAATCATACACTTCCTGAGAGCCATTTTTGGCCTCTGGCGAGCTCATTTTCGAACTTTTATTCTCCGGAAGATGTTCTGCTGATTGACTGGGCTGCATATTACGATCCGCATCGAGTTTGTAAGTTTAATTTTCGAAAAATAATTAATGAACCGAATGTCACGAATACAGGAATTAAGCAAGTTGTTATGTCTAACAAAAGTGAGAAAAGAAATCAAGAGGAGTTGAAATTATAAATTGTTGAGGGTAAATTAGGCGTGGAGAATTGAGTGAAATTCTAATGTAGTTACATCGCGTAAGCAAAAACATTCTGAATGTTTGTTATAAGCCACCAATTTAACGCGACAATAGAAAAGCAAAAAATTAATAGTTTATCACTACTCCCTCTCTCGCAAATTTTCTAGCAAAATGGAGGAGGTGAAAGAGTTCAACCCTTGTCCACATACGTTTCGCTCGGATCTTCCCCATGGAGGTGCATTTGGCTCATCGTTGTCTAGCGGAGAGCCGCTCTGGTTTTACCGATACGATTCTACTAATCTGGAGGTGCGCGATATAAATTCTTGTGAATCTCGGGTATTCGCTTCTCTACGTGCAGAAAGCATGGCTAAAAACAATAAAGAACAGGTATTTCATCTTTCATCTCCAATAGTACTCTGAAAAGCTTGTGCCTATTTGAATATTTTGATTAGCTTGAAATCGGACATGTTGTTCCAGTTATGATTGATGGAGAGCATTTCCTCCTGGTGTGCGCAAATGAAGCCGGTTCAACTGAATGCCGTACATTTTTATTTAATCCGTTCACACAGATGAATTTACCTTTGGATTTTCCTGTCAAATCTGCGCTACAAGTTTCATGTGCTGCCGTTTCGAATATGTGTATCCCTACGGTAACATCTATTTCGTGATTCTCCATACAAATAACATGGATTAAATCACCTAAATATAATTAGGATGCCGATTGGAGAAAGGCACAAACATCAGGAGTGGTTGAGCCAGATCGATATCACCTCCTCGTTTTGGGAACAGCAGACGCCAAACTCTACGTTAAAAAAGTAATTGTACCAGAATCGAGTTTGCAGGCTCTTCACATTGAGGAAGTAGAGTCCTTCTCACTTTCAAAACGTGGTATTGGGGTTATAACCTCGATCGCGACTTTGACACGCAAAGCACCTTCCTTCGAGAATCGAGGTTTACCAGCCGTGATTGCTGTTGGAGGATCTAATGGTCGGGTTGATTTATTTGAATACAGAACACCAGTGGATAGGAGAGATAGAGGAGTGCAGAGCCTACTAAAACTAGATGCATTGGAGTCATCAGGTATCTACAATATTTTGTCTCCTGAACTTAAACAGATCATGTAACTAATTTTCATCAATATGTGATTATATGTAGCTTCAATCACACAACTCAAGATAATCCCATGGGGAGAAGAAGACAAAGAAAATGGACTGGGCTCAATCCTACTAATAGTTGGACAAGGATCTCCGCAACATATGACATCAAAAAGGCAAGATTAAATAACTTTACATCCAATTTAATGTAATTACTCAGATAGATCCCTTTCGTTCTTTCTACTTTTAGTGTTGAGAGGCCATCTTTGTCGATATTTAAGGTGGATCTTTTCTCATTAGAATATCAACTCTTGGGACATACAGTGGCTTCACTAGGAGATGGAGAGACATTTAACATTGGCCACATTTTAACGACATCTATAGTTAATTGTAAGAACATATATTGTTCTCAAACATAGACGAATACATTGACTCACCCTGCGTTTAATATTTATTAGCGGACATCCAACGAGCAAATTTGTATGCCATTTTCTCAATTAAAGGCCAGCACGGCTTCTCGAAGACCGAAATGGTAGTTTGGCAAGTACTAGAAGAAGATGCAACCGAAATTGCGCGCTTTCCATTCAACATTTCAAATGCACACACTATTCTTGACCTGGCTCCCCTTAGACACTCCCCCGAGCTATCAGTATTATTTTTGAATAAAATGGGAGTGCTAGTTCTCCCAATTGAGCTCGATTCCAGACGTGGAGATGTAGAAATGACATCGGGAGAAGATATACCTAATTTCTCTGACTGGTTTGATCTACACCCCGACAAATTCTCCTATCCGAAAGCAGTTGCCCAGCAGATCGAATCGAAACGGCGACGAATGGATGGACAGCTTTTTATTGATCGCCTACTTCAATACGCCGAGATAGAGATTGGCCAGGTATACCCACCGCGGGATATTAACCAGCTGCAGCATTTAGTGCGTGCAGTATTCAAATGCGATTTGGACAGCCTAAAGAAACACTGCATTGTATATTATCTCCTCCGGGATACGCGTATTAATGCCCGAGCTTCCACTTATGCAAGCAAATATCTTATCCCTTGGTATTTCTGTCGACTGATGGACGGGTACTGGGCACTAGATCAGGGCGAGTTCGAAGAGGCAGTCCGTGCACTTGCGGATCCCGCAGTAGAACCAGATTGGTCAAATGAAATTGCGAGAATATTGGTTCGTTTTGCCCCTCCCCGCGTAGCACTAAGATATTTGAAATTAGCGCAACCTACTATGACTAGCCGAGAAGACGTGGAAATGTGGATGGAAGTATTGATTAAATGCGATATATTGGATGCTTTCTTATACCAGGTAAAATTCAAATACGCACTTTTGTATTGACCTTGTCTATTGATTTGGAAAACCTCATTATAGAGAAAACACCGATCAAAATCTGACCATTCATTCAGCAATCGTCTTCTTTCCCACTTATTTGATGCGTGTTTTGCGGCCAAAGGCACCCATATAGCTCGATTGCTCGCATTTCCATTCGACAATGCAGAGGAGGCTTTTATGAAAGAATACTGTTTGCGATCCCAACATCCCCTGTCAAGTGATTTTTTGCTAATGTGGTTTGTGCAACATGGTCATTACACTGATGCCATTCGACTACATGAGCAAATATTGTTGCGAGAAAAAGAGCTTGGATTTAATGAAAGAGAACTCGGAAGCTTTGGAACGGATCGAAAGGTTATTGTGGAGAATTTGAAGAAAATTTTGCCAGAAGTTCAGCGGACATATTTAGAGTTAGAAAATGAAATGGGTATAGGGAAGGAAATGGCATTATCAAGGAATGATGGAGACGTAGAGATGAGTGAAAAAGCTAGCGAGCAATTAGAAACTGAAGGCGACTTTGGAGCAAAGACAATAACTACACAAGAATCAAAGGCCTCCGATACCCCTTCAACTCGCCATGCACGCCCCCTCCTGCCCCTGTCTGCATCCAAGACCATCCGGTTTGCGGTCCCTCAAATAGATCGAAAAGACTTCGTATACAACCCACAGAAACAGCTGATTCGTGCCTTACTAGAACATATGGACGACGCAGAGCGAGAAAAAGGGGTCGCGACTGGGCGGGAGCCATGTGTGCTACCAACACAACTTGGAACAATGATGCAAGAGCCGATCTTAGATGAGGATTTGAGCAAAACACGCCAGACAGAGGAGAAATTATCTTTTGCGCGATATCCAGCGAAAGGATCTTCTACATCAAAACCTTTTGCTGGACCACCGCGTACTCCTGAATATGATCGCCCGCGAAACCGCTCACCGGTGAAAAATTCATCCCCTGCTATTTCAGCAAAGATGGCACCCCTTCTTCCACTAGGGCTGGATGTGATGCCTAGTCACAAACGTAGAAACCCAGTGGACCAGACCGAGTTAAAAAGCCAGTCACCTTTCTCTTCACGAGTACAGTCGCCAATTCTAGATTCAACAAAATCTAGGAGAAATATAGAGGCGACTGAAGCTCCGATGCGACTCGATTCACAGTTGCCGCTACCGTCTGATTTCACAGCAAAACCTTCACTACCTGAAAAATCTAAGAAATCAGTAGCGAAAGAGAAGAAGGTGGACACCCCAATAGCCAAATTGCGCCGCACCCCTCGAAAATCGAGAAAACTATTGACGGAAGAAACCACAACAACTGACGAAGATGATTCTAAACCTGTAGTTCAAGCTGCTCCAAGTACAACCACCACTCGTCGACAAACGCGCTCACGTTCTGAGTCAATCGGCGGCAGCAGCACTACAGATAAGCAAACATCTCAACATGCAATCACTCCATCGCGCCGCACACGAACTGCAAGAAGTCGACTGACAATTGCTGGTTCAGAACCCGCATTAAAGGAATTGATAGAGTTGGATTCAACCCCAGCACGAAATACTCGACGTCGACAGAAGGCTTCCCAAGAAATGACATTGAAAGAAGACGACACTGATACCGATCCAGGTGTAACTCCGCGTAGAAGATCATCGAGGCGTAAAACTTAGGGCTAACGAATGTTTCCGAAAATCGAGTAATCTATTTTATTTTTAAATAAACAATGTAAATGAACTTCTTGTGGCTTTGATCTATTGACCATGCAATGTTATGTCTTTAATTCTCTACCAAAAAAGGATTCATTGCATCCACCTACCCACTCAGCAGCGACATCTTAATTGAAGGCAAAATTACTATGATATTGCTGGATAGACTTTGTTCGATGATTATCATATTTAATCAGGCTAAGATCTTTGTCAATCTTAACTTCCCAGTATTATATCAAATGACTAATTAATTACTACTAATATCTGATCTGGAGCTTTTTTACATTCAGCTTCCAAATTTATTTTTTACCCTTATAATCTGCGCTATTATTTTGTTAAATTTAGCATTCTCACTTGGTACACCTTGAGATTTTAATATTACAAGAGAATTTTATATAAGTCAAACTGCCTACAATCCAGCCCAAAACGAGCTTTGATAACAAAAAATAAAAAAATTAATTCTCCTCAAATTTTTCTTCCAGAGAACACTATAGTATTGTAAACAATAGATGCAAATAGGACTGTGAGTTCCTTCTCTCAAGGTTTTTTGTAGGACTGTTGGGGAAATGAAAGAGTCGTCTATCGCCTAATACGAAGCAATCATAGTATATTTCTATGGGATATCAAATTTCTCACGAATTATTTTGAGATTTTCTTGAAACTTTATTTATTTCTCCTTCCTCTCCATACACATTCGACATGTCCTCACCAGAGAAGCTAGTCCCGCTACCCAAAACTTCCTCTCCAATCAATTCAGCAGGATCTCCTATCACTCTGCAATACGTCCGGGACATCACAGCTGCCGGGCTAGCTTCTTTGTTCGTTTCACCTTTTATTGCCATAGTTGATCGGTGAATGTCAACAATTTTCATCCAATGATCTTGAATACTCGTGCCCTAATATTGCTTACGTTGATAGCTCAATTATTGAAAATGCGAACGGAAAATTAGATTTAGTTTCGGGACTAAAGCAAGGGTTTAAACATTTCTCTACTAGGCCACATCAGTTTATTAGATCAAAGCAATTTGGACTTATTTATGGGCTCTATTTCGCGGTAAGAATTTGTCTTTCATTCCCTCAAAACATTTATTTTTCTTAATTAACATTGCATTTTATTTAGACTTACGCAACTGCTAATACCATTGACACAACCTATAACTACTGGAATTCTGATCCACAATGGCCAAAATTCGTTGGAACAACCGCGGTGAACATGACGCTGTGTATCGCCAAGGATAGGGCATTCACACGCATGTTTGGGATCGTTGCTCCACGTCCCCTACCAATCCCTAGTTATGCTCTCTTCGCTGTACGTGATTCTCTTACTGTTGCTGCGTCTTTTAATGCCCCAAGTATCACATCGAAAGAACTACAAACTTATGGCTACTCTCGTGAAACTGCCGATGTTATTGCCCAGCTGTTTTGCCCTGCAATAATACAATTTGCTTCTACTCCTCTGCATCTCCTCGGTTTAGATTTATATAACCGTCCTGATGCCACCAGCGGGAAGCGACTAACCCTCATCGGGCGCGAATATTTGAAAAGTGTATTCGCTAGAATTGGCAGAATTGGACCAGCCTTTGGTATTGGTGGAGTAGGAAATCTCTATTTCAGACGAGTATTAGGAGACTGCTTGCCGAATAAAAAGTTGGCCGTGGCAGATTAAATATTTCAAAATAAATAGACCCCCTCAGGGTTTAATTCGTGTATACAATAGATATATATAAGGTAATTTCTATTTTGCTATGTGTGTTCTTTAACGTTTTCCGGACAAAGAATAAAAATTTTTTTTGGATTCTCTATGCATCTTTAATACTCTCTTGAATCGATTGACACATTGAACACGTTAAAATTCCGCATCCATTTGATAGTTTTCTAAGAGGAGTGGAAATTGCAATCCTGCATCTGAATCTTCTGGGTACTTTTTCCGATCTCTCCTATATATTTGACTTTCCTGAGTGTACTATGCTAGATACAGTTATTACCGCCTTGATTATGAGTATATTTTGCTACAATACAGATAATACACTTGACTTGAAAATCCTTGCATCGCTCATAAATGCAATGCCGTCTGAAGTGATCGAACGCGTTTTCCAATGATTGGGTCACTTAAGGTCTAGAATATGATTTTTTTTTATTAATAAGCTAACCTTTTTGTATATCGTCACAAACTGAAATAACTCAGGTAATACTCCTGGTCTATATTAAATATTAGCGGAGGAAGTAGAAACTAAGGAAATAAAAAAGGAAATTGAAAGATGGAACCGTAGAGATAAAGAGAGTAGGACAGGTTAGATAAAGCTACGTTATATCATAAGGTCGACCGGAAGGATAGTACTAATATATGTAAATACATGAATTAGAATGTTAGAGGTAGAAAAATGGGGGAAAAATTATGCAAAAGAAAGAAAGAAAATGAATAGAAAAAATAAAAGTAAAAACAAAGGAACAGACTAAGAAAGACTGTCATAGAAAAGTTGGAAGATATTCACACGACAGAATGATTTTGTGTTGGGATTATGGTATCGTGTTCATAGGAATCTTGAGTGAATATCATAATTTCGTCGAAGACATTCAACCAATACCACGTGTCCATTTGTTGATAAACTCTCTTTTCCGGCTTCGATGCATTGCTGTCCATTACTTAGAGCTTACTCTCTGCTGTAGCTCGTAGTCAAATTGCTTGGTTATAACTATAGGTTTTAGGCTGGACATACTCCAGACCTATTTCAAGCTTTGGAATATTTTGGAACTCCGAACCCTCCAGAACTCGAGAAATCTTACAGCTTGGTAGCGACGAGTTCGATCTACCTATGTGACACTACCAGAAATCCAGAAATTTAACCAGAAACCAGACACTAGACATCAGAATTATTTTACGAGAAGATCAATTTTGAAATAATGGAACTGATTTTTATACCAGCACCTTTCCGTATGCCTGAACCCGCCAGGTTTAGTGGCAGACATTATCCCAATGTGCGCGAATGGATTGATCAAGTTGAGAACTATTTTGTGGGAACGAGTCCCCCTCAACATATGAAGGTCCCTTACGCCGTCTCTTTATTCCAAGGTGACGCCCTTATTTGGTGGAGACACTTAAAAATACAAGGACGAGTGCCAAAGGAGTAGGAAACGTTTAAAAACGAGGCCATCCTTATGTTCCAACCGATCAACTCGGTTAAACGTGTGAGGGATAAGCTTGCTGACTTAAGACAACGACGTAGCGTACAGGAGTATGCTGTAACTTTCCGATCATTAGCAATGCAAATTCCAGGCATCACTGAGGAGGAACTGATCGATAAGTTTATTCGTGGATTGGAACTGTAAACGAGAAAGGAAATAGAATACAAGAATCCGACCACCTTGAATGAGGCAGTTAGAGAAGCTGAGCGTTACGATGCCGTTTATTTCCGAGGTCGTATGCGTTTCGAATACAACACTCGTGCTTCCACTAGTCATGAGAATCACAATGGACCAAGACCAATGGAGCTTGATGTCATTCAAGCGCGAAGAAGACTTGATGAACACGAAAAAGAACAACTGAGAAAGAGCGGGTCGTGTTTTTTCTGTCGCAAGAAAGGCCATATTGCTCAAACCTGTCCTAAGAAGTCGAGAAACACGTAATCATCGTCGGAAAAATTCAAGTCCCGGTGCTGATGGGGATCTCCACTGGGACCAACGGTGAAAATATTTTGCCCGACAATTCCCCACCTTCTCAACTCAACACGACGACGACGAATCGACATGGGGATCTTCTGATGTATCGAGGGTTTCTAGATAAATTCCCGGCCAAGCTTCTCGTTGATGGAGGAGCGTCTGACAACTTCGTGACTAAAGATTTAGCCTATTGCTTTGGCAACAAGATAATTGAGACTCCCAGTTTTGAATTATATTTCGCCAACGGTGAGAAGCAGATCTGTAGCCGAAGACTCGTGGGCGTTCACCTACGACTAGGAGAATATGAGCAGGCACTTAACTTTGTTGTCGCCGATCTCCCGCACTACGATATTGTCTTGGGGAAACCCTGGTTGGCCGAACACAATCCGTAGATCAATTGGAGAGACAATACGGTAACATTCTGGCACCAGAATCAGGAGATCAGGCTCAAAGACACTCAGCGCAATAGTATGGAAATGCTATCTGCAATGCAATTCAAGCGCGCCACCAAAGATCACGAAGTGTACGCGGTAATACTGAAGGAAGCTAACGACGCCGAACCACCTTAACTCGATATGAACGAGGACATCGAAGATATCATCGCCAGCTATGAAGATGTATTTCCTGAAGAATTACTAGCCGGATTGCCGCCAGAAAGAGCCGTCGATCACCGTATCGAACTTGTACCAGGTACCGAACCACCATCTAGAGCAACATACAGATTAAGATACCCCGAGATGGACGAAATGCACAAGCAGTTGCGAGATTTACTTGAAAAGGGATGCATCCAACCCAGCAAGTCACCCTTCAGCGCACCAGTACTTTTCGCTAAGAAAAATGGTTGTGACTTGAGAACGTGCATCGACTACCGCGCACTTAACAAGTTTACTATCAAAAATCGTTATCCGCTGCCACGAATTGACGAGATTCTCGACCGAGTGCAAGGAGCAAGAATTTTCTCGAAAATCGACTTGAGATCTGGCTATCACCAGATCAGAATTGCCGCGAACGACGTGCCAAAAACCGCCTTTAGGACACGTTACGGCCACTTCGAGTTCCTGGTATTACCTTTCGGTTTGACCAATGCGCCCGTGACATTCATGACTCTCATGAATGACATATTTCGTCAACTGTTGGACTCGTGCGTTATTTTTATCTCGACGATATTCTTATTTTCAGCAAGAACGCACAAGAACACACGAAACACTTGCGACAAGTCCTCGACATATTACGGGAAAACAAGCTCTACGCGAAAAAGAGTAAATGTGAGTTTTTCAAGGACCGTATTAACTTCCTGGGACATGTTATTACTAGCGCTGGAATTCAAGTTGACAATGAGAAGATAGCAGCAATTCAAGATTGGCCTGAACCAACGACCACAACGGAAATCATGTCTTTTCTGGGCCTTGCGAATTTTTATCGGAAATTCGTTCCAAATTTCGCGAAAACGGCAGCACCATTAACGTGAGTTACTCAAGAAAGATCGCGAGTTTGTATGGGACGACAATTGTGCAAAATTGTTTCAAGAGCTGAAGAGCAAGTTAATCACGGCATCGACACTCAAGATCCCGGACCCGAACGAGAAATTCATAGTAACTACGAATGCATCAGATTTCGCCATCGGTGCTGTATTATCTCAGTATGAACCGTCTGACAACTCGTTACATCCCATCGCGTTCGAGTCGCATAAACTGTCAACTTGCGAGCGAAATTATGCGACACACGAGAAAGAACTTTTCGCGATAGTGCACGCATTAAGGACCAGGAGACATTATCTTCATGGACAACATTTCAAGGTCTATTCGGATCGCGCATTACTAAAATACATCCAGACTCAACCAACGCTCACACGAAGATAAGCAAGATGGATGGAGATAATTCAGGAATTCGACTTTGAAATATTGTATCTACCAGGAAAGACCAACATAGTAGCCGACGCTCTTTCGAGACGACCTGATTTCGAGATCAACACAATTTCGACAATTCAACCTCCCAACGAGATATTAGACGAGACAAGAGCCAAGTATAAAGATGACCCAGATTTCGCTAACATTTATATTCAACTCAAGGATCCCGAACAGCCAATTCCATAGCCCACAGCATCAAGTATTTCGACTTGAGAGATGGTCTTCTTTTCTTCGGGGAGGGAGGAGATAAGGAAAGATTGTGCATTCCGAACGACAAGGAGATCCGACTTCAGATTCTTCAAGAACACCACGATATTCCGATTTCAGGGCACCTAGGGATCGAGAAAACTTATGAACGAGTTCATCGACTTTTTTATTGGCCAAGTTTACAAGACGCCGTCAAGAAATATGATACGAGCTGCGATGTTTGCCAATGAACCAAATCGAGTAACACCATTCCAGCAGGACTCCTTCAACCACTTGATACACCAACTCAGAAATGGCAACAGGTTTCCATGGACTTAATCACTCAACTCCCAAAGACTAAGAATGGACTTGACGCGATTGTGGTTTTTGTCGATAGACTGACGAATTGGCGCACTTCGTTCCAACAACAACATCAGCCAATGCACCAACTTTAGCCAAGCCATTCTTTGACACGGTATTTCGACTTCATGGCCTTCCACAAGCGATAGTAACAGACCGATACCCTCGTTTTATCAGCAACTCATCAACAAAGCACTGCATAATTACTTGGGAACCAAACTTACAATTTCAACCGCCTACCACCCAGAGACCGACGGCCAGACCGAGAGAACGAATAGAACCCTAGAACAGATGTTACGCGTATATATGTCCTATCGACAAAATAACTGGGATGAATGTTTGGCCGCCGCCGAGTTTGCTTATAATAATGCCAAACAATCTTCTACCAGAATGAGCCCTTTCGTACTTAACTCAGGACAACATCCGATCGTGCCAACCAGCCTTTTTAATTTTCGACCTCAACAAATTAACATACAAGCAAATGAAGATTTTATACATGAGATGACCAACTTATTGAAAATTGCCTCGGAAAACTTAGTGGAAGCAAAATCACGACAAGCGCAACAAACCAAGACCGCAGACAAGAAGAGTTCGATATCGGTGACAAAGTCATGATTTCAACTGCAAATATCCAGTTTGCCTCGCAGTCTCAACGACTAACAAGGAAGCTACAACACAAGTTCATCGGTCCATACGAAATCATCGAAAAGATATCAGCTGTAACGTGTAAGGTCAAGTTGCCCGACTCACTTAGGATCCGCCCAGTCTTTCACATATCACTTCTGAAAAGATTCGATGAAGGTCCACAAGAATACGCGAGCAGAATCAACCCGCCGCCACCGCCAGTTGAGACAGAAGAAGATATTGAGTACGAAGTCGAGTATATCTTGGACAAGCGAACAAGAAAATTCGGACGTCATGAGCGAACAGAATACTTAATCAAATGGACCGGATATGACGAAACGGAATCAACTTGGGAGCCTTTGCCGAACTTAGGAAATGCACAGCGAGCAATAGAGGAATACGAAAATTCGACGAAGTAACTTTAAAATAACCCGAACGGCGAATTTTAAGAAGGGGAGAATTGTAATGAATTGACTTTACTATTATTTTTTTATTTTTACAGAACATATTTAGAATAATGTCTTCCCTTAGATAATGTTTTAACTTTGTAATATTACGCCAGTTTTACCTTAGCCATTTAACGCCAACTTGTATTATGTAAAGAATGTATTTTCTGAAGTTTATAAATAGTCCTTGATCTTTGTAAAGAATAATTAATCAATCTTTTTTCTTCGTGAATTACTTGATTTGGAATATTTGGATCTCCGAACCCTCCCGAACTCGAAAAATCTTACATCACTCCCTTCAGGTCCCACAAAAAAAATTGTGACAGCTGTTGTTATTGCCAGATCAACATTTAACATTTTTCCAAAATGTCATGTTGTGAGGAGATTTGGCACAATATGGAATTATGGCGCAGTAGGAGGAAAGGTGGCTTTGGCGGCTTATTTTTCTTTTACACTTCTTTAAGTTCTTGGGATGGTTTTATTAGTATATTTATTAGCTTACGGTTACGGTTACGGTTAACATATTTCTCCTTGATTACCTCATTATATTTTTATTATCTTGTTTACATTTATGTTTGTGGTACGTTATTTTTAGTATAAAAGGGAATCATCTTTGTTTACAATAAAAGTGTGCTATTTTGTTTTGGGATAGAACCGGATTACTTTACAATCCACTTCGTGTCGTTTATTAGCCTTCTGAAGTGTTTACGGAAGGACAATCAAGAGCTTATTTTTTTTGATTTTCAATGGAAACTTTTTATTTATTTTCCATATATTACATGAAGTTAATGTCAATGGACTTAACATAACGAGATATAGATTCTTGATCGATAGACTTTTAATCGATATGCGTGTATCGCCGTTGTCGTGTATAGCATGTACGTGAAACCGATGTAATCTTTTGTACTTATCGTAAGGGCGGTCTTTTCAATAATCAAGACTCAGCTTCTGATCAAGTGGATAGCAGCCACAAACTAAGAGTAAGTGCTGGTGGGGGAAGTGGGATTCGAATCCACGCCGTTCTCATCGGCATACCAGGGATAGTCCACTACACTAACCCTCCCCCCCCTTGAAATAAAATTTTTTTTTGATCAATCAACGGAGAGTTTAATGATTTAGGGGGAGGGTTAGTGTAGTGGACTATCGACACCATCTCAGGCCCCCTAAACACTCAGGTGCTGAGCCCCAGGAACCTCGTACTTGGCGACCTACCAGAAGCCCCGAGGACAGTAAGACACGCGG
>NW_027192229.1:0-11875 GCF_041956535.1 Calcarisporiella thermophila
AAGTAAGAATTGTATTGTGGCTTTTTAGTGGTTCAATATTCGATAGCTATCTTTCAAATTTAGGAAATTTGCATATCCTTTTAAAGAGGGAGGAGTGAAACTCCACCATTTCAGACTCAAAAACCAGTCCGGAGCGTACGATATATTGTAGATAAGGCAAAGCTTAGTTAACCCAGTGTAATGCAAGTTTGAAAATATTCCGATATTGGGTAGCAATTTGTCTAAACAGCATTAGGTGGTAGATTCTATGGCTTTTAACTTGAATCTATATGCATATATACAAATACATTTGGTAATATCATATTTAGATGTTCCTCGACCTGTAGATTGGAAATCATAAGCAGTAATGCTTTATGTCACCACACAGTCCTCTGTTGATGAGTTGGTATAACGAAGTTTGAATCGCATTCATCTTGAGATTAAATTCTGCCATTACTTGGGAAAATCACTATGATTTACGAATATAACTTAACTGCAATGTAGCTTCACTTCAGTTGGAGTAATTGTATGTACTTAATTAGTTATAAATTTTCGTTAATAATTCATGGAATTACAAATGGGATATGTTTTTTACTCTAAAAAATCTTACTTATCATATGACGTCTATAGCTGGGCCAGCAATCCGGATTGATTGGTTTAGGGATCCACTATTAATAAGGGTGTAGGCTTTATTACTTGCTAATCTTTCTAATCATTTTCTACTGCTAACTTAAAATCAATGATATTCGTAAATCAAGCATATATCCAATCCCTGTGACATACCAAGTGAATATCGAGTGGTTCACCGTCGAGGAGAATAATTGCTTCATATGGAATTCTACATGTACTTTTAAGATCATCTGTTAATACTTTCAAGGTATAAATACGCGTTGATTTTTAATTGAGTAAACATCACTTTTGAAGAAAGCAACTTCAGTTTTCTTCCTTTTTCAAGCCCTTTCTACTATTCTCTAGATAAATACCGTGGTAAAAGCATCACAAAAAGCTTGATTTTTCTCGTTTTTAGTTTGCACCTAGCTTTAGCCCAAATACACTTCATCCCGTTAAACCATGAAATTCTACATTATCGCGCTTGCTTGCGCCATCGCTGCGACCTTAACTTCTGCTCAAGCAAATGCCCAGAATGATGGTGTTGTCTTTCCAGACCGTCCACGAGGCAGCAGAACTAATTCTCGCTCGCGTTCCACTCCCTCGGTTGGCGGAAAAGCAGGATCGCAGATCAATGGTCAGGAGTCTAGCCGTACTTCGAACAACGCGCTTAAATCGTGTACGAATATGGAGTTTAAAGATTCAAAATCAAACCAATGCACGACAAACCGTGTCACTACGAGGATTGGAATCTCTCGCCGAGACGGCTTTACTGGAGAACAAGCTGCGAACCTGAACACTTTTGTAACTAGCGAACGCCTGCAGCCTACCCAAGTTAATGGCAATACTTGTGTCTTCCAGGTTTCTGACGCACAATTCAGCAAGTTAAAGAGCAATTTTGATCGAGTGTTGGACTGCAACTAATGCAATTTTGCCAGACTAGAAATAGATAGAATTAGATAGAAAATACAGTAGATATATTTATGCAAGAAATTGAAATAAAAGAATAGAAATGATCATGCAATCTGATTAAGTGGCAAAGTCAGCAAATAAGAGACGACTCTACCCACACTCCGTTGAAGGTTAGACGGAAACACTCTCCACACACATTCTTCTGGACGAAGGTACTCAGTATAGAGATGACACGGTTTGACTTCAGCAGAGTGGAAGTGTACCTGGAGTCAATGTGTCAGTGTTCAGTGGAAAATTAAGGAGGAAAAACTATGGTTATAGTTATTAAAATTAACTAAGGAAAATAATACATATTTATAAGCTAAAAGGTTAAAAGAATAATGCAGTGGCTAATGGCTTGGCTAAGTGGCTAATGGCTTAACTAGGTGGCTATGAAACAAAAGAGTAAGAAACAGTGAAGGCATAGATAGTGTTGAATAAAAATCATCGTGGGGCTATGAGCATATCCATAATAGAACGTATCCTCTTACAGGGAGAGCATCCAATTAATAGATTGTTTTGCAAGATTTCCTTTGATAGATGCTAAAAATGTCAGCTGGCCTGAAAATTCTGATGGTGGGAGAACAATGTTTAAACCTAATATCATCATAACTGGTTGCACCACGCTTATCATAACCACTCTGCCACACGAACTGGACCTGCATATCCAGAATGTCCATCTCGCATGAGTAAATCTTCCTCGTCCATATCGTGGCTGAAGATCTCAACTCCATTCTTATTTCACAATTTCGTCAACCGCGACGAAATTAATTTCTTAATGTATTATTGCTGACAAGGAAGCATTTCCACTTGAACCGGTCGTAGTTCTTATTATTGGTCGCCCATTCTCATCTTCCACTGTTACACTGCTCATCACAAAGAGCGAGTCAAGATGGCCTAAAAGAATTGTAATAAAGGCTTTATTGAAGTTCTCTTAACAGCTCAACATAACTATAAGTTAGCCTCAAAACAACGTACGGCCATGAAAGTGTCTTTGGCAATACGACAAGGCCTTTTAACTCGACGAGTGCCTCAGTCACGCCAATCTTACATTGATAGAAATACATATGGAGTTGAATTAATTAAAATTACTACCGCCCTACTGAGCTTTTCCACAAAAGCGCCTGGCAATCGAGGAGCACAGTGACCTTATAATGTAAAAGGATTGTTCATGAATCCAATTCCCCTTGGCCGTACCGATTACCATTGTACCGAAAAAGGCCTACTTATGCGTTAACTTCCGATGTCTTGTCATCGTTGCCTGAACAGTATCCCTTTCTACGGATTGACAATCCATTGTCTCGATTTTCGGGAAAAGACGGTTTCTTCTTTCGAGGTCAACAAACAATTTCATAAGATTCCCTCCGCAACCGAACAATCCCGCGTTATTACCGCGTTCATTAGGCATTAGATTGCAGTATGATCATTCTATCTTTAAGAGACGTATGAATCGGCTCCTTAAAATACATAAGTGAATGATCGCAGTGGTGAACAAAGATGTTAGTATTTCGAACGTAACTAGACTGAGGCGTATCTCACTCTTAATTTACTTCTTAATTGGCTGTGGTGGCCCCAAACTTTCACTGGAAAATATATGTTTCATCTATCGAAAACCTCTCCGTACTCGGTCGAAATACGGTGACGGGGTCAATAAAAATTAGGTTAGCGAAATCACTCAAATCGGGGTAGAGAAGAGGGTTAAGAGGTTGTGTTAGTCCGACACGTGCACAAAGTTGACTTAGGGCCAATCATCCCCAAGTTATTTATGAATCCACAGCAGATAGAAGAGAGAGTCATTGGATCAGGAATCCTTCGCCCAGGGTAGAAACGGTGCCACAGGTTGTGATGAGAGCAAAACGCGGTTGGACCAAGTGGTGTAGCTCGTTCTTATATGAAAAAAAAAGAGAGCGTCCTCGCGGCCTTTCAGAGGCTGTAACTGCAATGAGAGGACTTCGCTCGTGAGAAATAGGCGCATTCGGGTCGATGGAACTGGCTGAATCGTGCGTGGCAAGCTGGAATAACCGCCACTTTGTGCACCGTGGATTGGGGATAAGAGAGGAACAATATGAAACTAAGCTGACATCTGCTCGGTTTCGGGAGGCCTTTTAATAGATGCTTCGAACCTTCGGAAACTTCGCATCCATTTAAGCCCCGCTCGTGCTTCTGTCTGGTCAAACGATCTGCTCTAGAGCTCTTCTGCCCACTAAAATGGGAGGATTCGAACTCCGCGCCAATTGCTGAAAGAATTGGATATTCATTCAAGCCACCCGCGCACGTTACACTGTGCGACCACGGCCACACGATTGATGCCGGAGAGCCGCAAAGGTGGGCAATTAAGGTTGGAGATTACTCATTCCGGGCCCGTATGGTGCATCTGTGAGTAGATTCAAAGGTTACTCACTCTTTCTTTACTCGACTGAAATGCTAGCAATATGAAGGGTAAGCTGTTCTTCGGTTGAATTCTTATCCCGGGGTTTCGAAGCAGCTATATAAGGGCAGTTTCGCACATCTATCCCAACAATTGAAACTTCGATCTCTTCGATTGCCTTGCTAATTCGTCCACTCTCAGTCATGAAGTCCCAACTTATCTCTGCACTGCTCATGCTCTGTCTGTTCTCCCTCTATGCAGAAGGAGCAAACACGTGGTTCTTTACCGCCTGTACCAAGGCTAACTTAGCTGGTGGCTGTACAGAAGTAAAGGGCCACGGCTCTGGCTGTAACCCTGTGCCTGGAAGAGCCTATGCTAATTTGCAGTCTTTCTATGCCAACTTCCCGAGGAAAGGATGTACCTTCAAGCTCTGGGGAGGTGATTCGTGTGAACCGGCCCTTCTTGGCAAGGCGACCGAGACGTGGATGGTGAAGCAAACCTCCAGCCTCGGTAAATGGGGTAGAAGCTTTTCAATGGAGGGTCAGGGCTGCTAATTTCCTCCTGGTGTAAAAATGTACTAGTTTTGTATACTCTCAGAGATCTGGGCCTTGATATTATCGAGAGAATCGAACCTACTTACAATTTTAGTATAATAAATAAGATTTATCATGCTCTTTGCTTAAAGTGATTAGAGACGAGAAGACAAAAATAAAAATGATTTATAAGGGGTCAGAGTTGATATTTAGTATAGGATTACATGGGATGTATGGGATATGTAATTATAAGCAAAGTGTTTGATATACTGTATTAATAGAGTTTAAGTTCGAAGGATTTGATATTATTTAATACTATATATACTACCTTTTTTTTTTCTTATTGCTTTTAAATATCAAAATACACTCTCCCGTTTATTCGCAAGCTATTATTATTCATTTTACCATGATTAGGATTTTTGAGACGTATTTTTTGGTAGATATACTTGTATTGTTGGTTGAGTTACAATACACAGTTTTATTGCTCCATTAGACTACTGAATATGGCTAAAAAAATTGTATACATCATACTCGCATATATATTATTGCTTAATAAATCAGCTTGAAACCCATATAGCATTCTAACATTACATTCATCCAAAAATGACAGAAACCTTCTTTAAAGTAAAATGATTCAACTTAGGATTTCACATAGTGCAGAAGCTGTTCAACAATCGCCTCCCTCACAATATCGTCACCATGGTCTACATTGTAAAGGAGTCATCTGGAAAAAATCATTCAAGCATTTCCCGAGAAGTTTCTATTGAGCTAATGTATTGTATCTTACATTGTTAAACGTTAATTTTGTCCCAATCCAACCCTACCATGGCTATGAAAATTAGGAGGGCTAAAAACCTAAAGCTACATTAACTACTAATATCTTAGTGCCTGAAAGATCACTCAGAATCAAAAGATCACAAAGGACAACCGAGAAATTAGATATTCACATACATAGTATTTACACAGATTATGCTCTACTAAAATTTTCATTTACTATCGGCAATGATCATGTCAGCTGCTTTTAGTCCCATCATGTGAGTGAATATTACCGGAAAGAAGCCAGGAACAATTGGAAAAGAGGATCCATCGACCACCCTTAAATTGTTGACACCACGCACGCGAAATCTCCCGTCCAATACCGATAGAGGATCATTATCAGAGCCGATTTTGTTCGTACAGCATGCATGATGACCAAAGGTTGATTTGCGAATATATTCCTTCAACTGCTCATCGGTATCTAACTCTCTACCCGGTCGACTCTCTTCAAAAGCGCTCTTTGGAAATTTTCTCCGCTGAATTCTGATTAGATTGATTACATCGCCTATATCCTTTTCTCCCTCCGTTTCGAAATATTTGAAATTGATATAGGGCATATCATAAGGATCATTGGTTCTTAACTGGACTGTTCCGTTGAGTTTTGGATAAGCTTTAAGAAATACACGAGAAAAGGTGTTAATATCATCGTAGACTACCTTGGACCACCCCGTATAAAATTTGTAAAATTTGCCGAATGAAGTATAAACTGCATAGTCGGGCACCTCTAATTCCGAACTGGATTTGTGCAGCAACAAAGAGACGATGCCATTGAACGCATAACTACCTTTTCGCGTTTTGGTATACTCCTTGAAGCACTCATCTTCCATCGAGGGGCGAAACTGACATTTTTTTTTAGAGAATAGGTCGCTTTTTGGTTTGAGATTGTAGGCGAGCTCGTAGTGATCCTGCAAATTAAGCCCCACGCCCTTCAAATCTACCACTGGAGTAATTTTGTTTGCTAGTAAGTGCTCTCTATCCCCGATACCACTTAGCATGAGCAATTGGGGAGAATTGTATACTCCTGCTGATATGATCACCTCTCGACGTGCGCTCACATATCCAGGTATAGCCTTTGCACGGCGTTGGGGATTAGAGAGTGGGCTTGCCTTATACAAATATGCTCCCTTTCGGTATCGCACCCCACGTGCGGTTTTAGACTTGTCGATTATAATACGGGTGGCAAGCGTGTCAGTCCAGATGTGAAAATTTTGATATTTCTTAGCTGTATCGAGTATATATCCCACATAGTCACCCCGTTGACCAGTAGTTGGATCCACATTAATTGGGGCCGGACATATTCCCTCCACATCCGTTCTGAGCTTGTCGCGATAATAACCGTTCAAATCGCAGAAAGGGTTACCAAAAATATTAGTTAAAAACAAGGACTCATATAGCTTGTGAAATATAGATTTAAGAGTATAGATGAGATGGGATGTGGTCGAGTGAATCAAGTCGGCGTAGCTTATCGGATTCCATCCCTCTTTGCCATGTACTTCCTTATTATTCTTGAAAGAAGGATGAAAATTCTTCTCCATACGCTTATAAATCTCTCGCATCTTGCGTTCTTCAAAGCTTTTGTCTCCGGTTATTTCCACAAGTGTATCAAAATCTTGTTTTTTCGGATACACTGCTATCATTGCGTTGTGAATGGAGCAACCTCCCAGTGCTCCTACTCGTGGATAAAATGTTTCCCCCTGATATTGAGTTGTGCCTTCGGAATATATCTTAGGAAAAAACGAAAAAGAGATTTCCGGATCTTCGGTGGCCAAAGGGTAAAATAACGGAGTACGAGACGCGTCACTAACGTGTAACGGGCCAGCCTCCATAAGCAATACAGAAAAGCCGGCCTTGGCAAGTTCTACCGCAACTAACCCACCAGACGAGCCTCCTCCAACCACTATGTAGTCATACTCCGGCAATGTGTCATAACTAGCAGCTTTTCCCTCAATTTGGCCTTTGATTTTGGCGAAAAGAAGTATGAATATCCAAAATATATATCCATTTATCATCCTATTTGCTCAAAAACTAATAGAATTTTCTTGGATCAGTGAACGCAACTGTTTTTTTATTTACTTATATTGAGTTTATGTATTTGCCACAATTTTTGAATGGAAATGACAGGGTATTTAAATTTATTGTATCCGGACTGCTTTCAGAGACTACAAGTGCTATTTTAAACGCATTTGCCAAAAAAAATTAGATATATGCTGATGATCATGCATGATAGGCCAAACTGAATCGAAGGCACACCTAATTTGAAAATAGATTTTCATCATTCCAAGTTTATGAAAGAAATTACTACGTGAAACTTGAAGACTCATGGTTTAACAGTACGACAATTGCTTTAAGCTTCACACGCTTTCGAAACTTATTTTCCGTATTTTATCTCTAGAACATTATATCCATTATCTGGAAGAGAGATATGTAAGGTCGCGTTTGTTTAACTGAACAGTTAATGGAAGTAAAATTGTTTAGTGAAAGCCCTTTACATAAAATCTCTTATTACTGTTTGCTCTTTATCTTTCTGCTTTCAAAATATATTATCTTTTATTAGGATCTCAAGCGCATTCAACATTTTATATTGTAATATAGAACGGTGGAAAGTATAGATCCAAAATCGTTCAAAGGAAAAATTATAAACGATAAAGTAGTACTCTATGCTTTTTAGGTTGGAGTCAATAAATAAATATCAAAAGTTCATAATATACATGTTCTAAACGCACTGAAGAAAAAAGAGGCATATACAAAAAAAATTGAAGCGAATATCGTTGGTTACCGAAGAATATAATAGGAGGTAATGATCAGTATTGTCATGTTCCATCGGTGCAAGTGTATTGAATAGTTTAGACAATATTGAGTGGGGGTTTTTGCATATAGACCTGGGTGATAGATCAACTATGACTAGTGCCCGAAAACTAGGTATTAACAATATACACAACTTCCTTAGGTGATATCTGCGTGGATCATTGTCTAGGTTTCGAACTCCTCAATTACTTGATATAGTGTCATCTTCTTAATTGGCTTGGTCACATAACGATCCATCCCACACCTCAACGCCTTCTTAGCATGCTCTTCTCTTGCGTTGCCACTCAAGCCAATAATTGGAATATTAATTCCACGTCGGCGTATCTCCAATGTGGCCGTGATGCCGTCCATGACGGGCATCTGAATGTCCATGAATATTAGGTCTGGAGTTTTTGGCGGAAATACATTTGGATTTTTGGAGGGAAATAGGTGATCGAGAGCTTCAAGGCCGTTGTGAGCAACGGTAACGCTGTAACCTTTGTTTTCAAGGAAACGAACCATAATCTTTTGACTATATGTTCAAAGAAATAAGATCAGGTAGGTTGTAGATTAGCGATGGAAAGAGGCGCAGGTTTCGAAGGGTGCTTACTTTATCTCATTGTCTTCGACCACCAAAATATACTGGAAAGGTTTTTGTTGAGTGTTTAAAGGTGAGTGGTGCATTTGTAAATCCGAACAAGCAATTGACTTAGGTTTGAAAGCTTTTGTGATTGAATTGGAGGTGACAGACGAGGTCATTGGAAAAATTGACGCGGATTCTAGCTCCTTACTCAACTCAATTGGAAGTTCGGATACAGGCGATCTTAATGGCACTTGTGAGGTCAGAGGTGGATAAGTCAGGTTCTCGCCGATAAATGTGAACGTGAAGGTGCTGCCGACGTTCTTCTTGCTCTCAACACTAATAGTTCCCCCCATCAATTCAACTAGTCCCTTAGAGAGATACAATCCCAATCCGGAGCCGCCATACTCTATAGTGGTCGATGAAGGCTGCGTGAATCGCTGAAAGAGTTGCTGTATTTCCTCCTCGGTCATTCCCAACCCAGTGTCCAGGATTGAAACGCGAAATTTAGTCTTGGTTGCCTGACGCTCAATAATGTCAAGAGTAATAGTTATGCTTCCTTTGGGGGTAAATTTGATAGCGTTCGCAACCAGGTTAATGATCACTTGCGAGAGACGATGAGGATCGCCTCTAACTCTGATATTAGAAATGGAGAAGTTTAGGCGGAAATCGAGACCTTTACGAGCAGTATAAGCCTCAAACATCTTGGCGACATCAGATATGGTGGCCTTCGGATCAAATTCGATGCTTTTTAGAATAGTTTTACCTTGCTCGAGCTAGTGAAATAATTAAAAGATAAATTACCATTTCCCTTTACATATTCAGGAATAAATTATGTCTTAGTCGAATGGCAACGCAAAAAATTCAGGAATTGCGACAACGACAGTTATAACATCGAATAAAATTATCCATACCTTCGAGAGGTTTAAAACGTCATCTGTGATGATCTTCTGGTGAGCTACACACTTGAATATTGCTTGAACACACTCTTCATCGTGCTTAAGTTGCTCTCTTAACCTTTCTAAATCTCTAGGGCCCATCTTCTCCTGCATCACTAACTCCCGTCTCTCTGCAAGACTTTGTTCCAACAACTCAGTATTACCATATACGCCATTGAGAGGATTACGCAACTCATGACAGAGACTATCAATCCACAGTTCTTGTTGATATTTGTTCCTTTCCGCTTCTTCTGCGCGCTTCCTTTGATGTTCCTCAGCAGTGCGTTGTGCCTCAAATCGCTCTTTTTCAGCACACTTAAGATCGCTAACATCCACGATAGTGTGAACATAACCTCTTATGGTTCCATTTTCCGACCGATTTGGTACTGTTTCTCCATTGACCCACACAGTGGTTCCATCTGAATGAACAAAACGATATTCCCCATGGAAAAAAGTGGTAGAGAATTCACTTGGTATAGACCCAGAAAATGGCCATTGAGACGAGAGACGCTGACGGTCATCCGGATAAACTGCATCGAGCCAGCCACTAAGACGGATCTCTGCATCGCTGCGCCCGACGATCTCACAGAAACGTTTGTTTAAATAGTAGCCGTCGTCTTCACCAAAAGCAGTACCATATACACCGACGGGTAAAATCGATAAGATGTTGGCATAATGGTCGCGCTCAGCAAAAAGCGCCTCTTGAGCTCGGCTAGAGAGTATTTGGAAATTGTGGTGAAGTATTGCCTCAGCAGTTTTGTGACGATAGACTTCGGTTTCGAGAGCGAGTAGTCTTTGTTGTAGCAGAGCGGTGATAACGGATTGGTCTAGCGTATTGCCTTCCAGTTGGAGAGTATAGGTTTCAGAAGGCGTCACCTTTGAATGTGTAGAACATATGCTTTTGAAAACTTCAAGATGGCTGGGATCTTTGAAACTGCTCATATCATAGCCGCAGAGGAGAATAAACTTATGGCGATTTAAAAGCATATTCCACAAGTTCTCCAGCTCGATAGCAGTGTCATAATCGCCACGCTGTGAGAGGATATTAACCAACTCTCCATATGCATATACACGCCCAGCAAATTTTTGTTCTACTTTGCGAACTAATTCACCAATATGCCGCTCAAACTCGAGGCTAAGAATTTTGCCGCCAGGTGATACAAGCTTGACTAAGAGTTCATTAGCATCGATCATCATGAGTTGTCCATTAGTTACTTTCTTTTCTACATCGACATGACGAGCACGGAGTTTGTCTTCGACAAACTCAAGATGAGTCTTGGTGGCAATAATGATAGCCGCATCGCGTGAACTGACAACGGGAGCGACAAAGCTGTATTAAAAAAAAGTAGCAGGAAAAATGTTAACCACTATTCCTTAGGTACTCCAAAATTTGCACTCTTAATCTGTATATGCACTTATATATATTTAGATCTTACCAAGTAATAACGTTATATAAATGCTCCTCAGTCTCGTAAAACTGTAAGAGATGGTTATGCTCGGACCTCGCGTTCATTGGTGCAATTTCTTCGTACTTAGGAGGGGCGGCTTCATTTAGGTCCATTTCACTCTGACTATTCATATTACCAAGATTACCAGACATGCCATTATTACTGTCTCTCTTCATGTTGGTAATAATTAGAAGGTGACAAGTCTGTGTGTAGCAGAAGTATTATAACACTTTCGGCGTAAGTAGTCAAAAGTGGAAGTGTGACAAAATCGTGATATGACATCCAATCGCATAGATTAATGATCTAACCTGTTATAGAGCGGTAAAACAATTCCCTGTGGATTAGACAAATCTAGATGTATTAGTTCATGGATAGCTATATAGCCTCTTTTTGCGGCGCAGTATTATTACAAAGCTTTTCTTGCATTGGGGGTGTTCACGCTTCCGCTCATTCGAATTATTTTGATCATAAATAAGCGAAATAGCGCATTGTGATTGGTTAATGATTTTTAGTAGCCAGTTAAAATGTAGAAATTTGCTTATTTTTAAGCAAAATAATCCGAATAAGCTGGAAGCGTGAACACCCCCATTGAATGTTTATTGGGATTATAAATGCAAACAGATTGTCTCGTATGCGGTTGCACCTAACTCTTTAATATAACGAAAACTAATATCATTTAATTCCTTAGACGTCTTATACCAATAATCTTAGTAAACATATAAACCGAATTGCTACCGTATTAATCCAATCTACGAATCAACACATCTGGCAAAATTTTCTCATTTACGAATCATACTCAATCACTAGGATTACCAACGTACTTCGAATTGAGAATTCCGTCACTCTTAATAAAAATATAGCAACTATAT
>NW_027192229.1:14669-24544 GCF_041956535.1 Calcarisporiella thermophila
CTCCCATATCTGAATCGAAATCTCAATTACTAGATGTAAAACGTTTCACTCTAGAGCAGCATGGTTTTAGCTCAGAGAAAAATATCACCAGATTGACCCGGAAATAGAAACTAGAGAAGGACTACTTTCGAAGTTCAGCCGGATTGGAATCACTGAAAATGAGATGGTTTACTAGAGGCTAATGTATATCGTAATCACCTGGATAAATACCCGCACCACAAGAAGTAACTATCCCACCAAAACTAGACACTATGCAAATCAAAATGATATTCTGGGAAATTTATGGGAAGTCACTACGATGCATTCGGAGGCCTTGGATGAGAAGTTTTATTATATTCTTAACACTGTTAGCTGGCGAAAACATTAAATATATCCATCGATAAATAATCGGATCCTATGCAGTGCAAACTGACAAAAGATTTACAGACCATTTGAACCCATTGAAATCTAATAAGATTGCAGTCTCTGTAGTTGATGGTACTTCCGAACGTTCAAGTATAATTTTGATTCTTGTATCCTATCCCAAAAAACAAATTTCATAAAGCCTTAAACTGGAACCAAAAAAGTGCTCAATCCGAAGAATATTATGTCTAAAAGTTGAAAGTAAAAAAAAGGCTTGGAAAACATCAGTTAACTCCAAATACTAATAATTGAAGAAAAGTTGTGCATAAGGAAAGACAGACAAGCAATTAGATAGAGAAAATGGAGGTCGAAATATATCACCTTCATGCAATAAATAGGCCTTCTATGGAATCGTGATGGAGAGTAGCGAGTGTATAAATGAACGTTTAAAAAATATTCGAAGTGTATTATTTTCATTGTATCATTCAATTCACCGTAGAATAGGTGAAAAGTTTGTAAAAATCTAGGGAATCGCTAACCTCCTCTCTCTTTTCTACATTCTCCTATACGTTTTCTAGCAATTTTCACCAGGCAGGTTTTTTGTAGGGAATGGGCTAATCGTCAATTAATAAAACTCGTATAGAGCCACGTTGTTTGTGAAAAGGCGTGATTAAATTATGCGATCCTACATTATACTGACATCTAGTGTGCCTTAGCATTTTTTATCAAAACATCTACCTAATATTATCAGGCATCACTGAAAACAAGAGTTTATTGTTTTAAAATGATATAGAAGATCAGAGCTTTGAGGTTTATTTTAGTGACCCAACCAGCCAAATGCACAAGCTTAGAAAATGGAACTCGAAGCTGAAGTCAATCTCAATGTTAATTCGACTTGCAAATTACAGGAAAAGGCATATGTTAAGGATTTAAAAGTAACGAGCATGTATCCATATTGGAACTCTAATGTAGAAAATGAGTTTAATTTGAATCAGACTGGCAGTTTTCCGTTTTCGGCCGAGGTTTTAAATAAGATTTTGCAATATCGAAAATAATACTGATACAATATGATGAAAATTAATGTATTGTGTGTATTTGCGGGCCAGGAACCATGCACGATACCATTCGAGATTAATATCTAAATCCACGATTGCTCCTTCATAACATGAAAATTGAGCTCTCAAAATCCCTGGTTGGTGAGTATAGTTACATCTACTCATTCCTGTGAGTCATTAGTACGAAGAAAATACTAAATAAAGCCAAGTGAAATTTGTTAAGTTCTGCCCCTTTTTTTTATTCTATAAAAGGACGCTTAAACATTGCATTGTTGTCTTTCATAAGATATATCTCTCTGATAAAGATATTCCAAGGTATGTAACTTATTTATCTCGAGTGTTTCGTTTTAGGCTATTTTGGCCATTAGTGCTAGCGTGAAGCCTAGCATTTATTAAATTAGCTTCCACAATCGCGTAATTTTTTTTGTTCTTTTTTACTGGATTCTATATTCAATACTTATAAAGTAATGAAAACCAGGAACATACTAACCAATCCCTTTATTTTATTTGAAGTTTATCGTAAATCATCTATTATTTCCCAATAAGAAGATCATTCGATGACAAACACCTTAAGCATTGTTTACGCTACATATGAAGGCCATACCCGGATTATAGCAGAGCGGATTGCCAATAGAATTCGAGATAAATTAAGAAACAATTCTAATTGGAAAATTGATGTCGTTAATTGCAACGCAATTAAGGAGATTAACAAGGATACTAAGGTACATTCTAATAATCTTATATTTTGAACATGCTTTTTGTTTTCGCACCCATACTGCTTTATTATGCTTGATTCTAAGCGATGCTTTATTATAATCTACTATAGGCCGTCATTCTTGGGAGCCCTATATGTAGGTTGCCTTCTAATGCTATTGAAACCAGTGAAATTATGAAATTACAAGGCGACTAATCATCTAAATAATGACGATAGATTTTAGTAAACTAAACTCTAGCTTAGTTCAGTTTGCGCGTCGAAATGCAAACACGCTAAATAATGCGCAAATACGCGCTATGTTCGTCAATGGGGGCAGCCTTGCACCATCAGCAGCTGATCAAAAGATTGTCGACAATATGATAAATAATTTTGTCAACGAAACTGGTTATAATAATCAGTTTGCTGGAGGGTTTGGAGGAGCATATCATTATTCAACAATGATTTGGTGGAAAAAATTCGCTCTGAGGTATGTTTTATAAAGTACATTCTTTACTGAAATGCTTTCATAAACTAACGGCTAATCGTGTCGACAGCTTTGCCATGGGAAGTGTGAAATCGATTTTTGAGAAGGCAAAACTTGAGCCTCCGACCAATATGAATAAAGACTACGATTACACCGACTGGAATGCGGTACAGCAATGGGCAGACGAAGTAGTAGATAGACTTCCAAAAAAGTAAGAGCAGCGGTCACACGAATGAGGACAAAGGAGCAAAACACACGATCGAGATAACGGAATTGCTTGCAAAATAAGAAGTTAGTTTTTGTAAAAGTAAATTTTGATTGTGGCAACATATAAAGTATCTCCGGAAAGTTTTGGTGGATCTCATTATATTTAATAAATTGAACATATTTCCTGAAAATTTCTATTCGCGGACTAAATAAATATTACTCAACACACGAAATTGCCGCCAGAGAAGGCGTTGGAAAAAATAGCGTAGCAGGAATTCTCCAGAATAAAGAGAGTGCATCAAACAATCCTCCAAGAAAGAAAATAGGTCGCCCATGAAAATTATCCAGCCGTGGTGAAAATAGATTATGTAGAAGCGTGGCGACAGGAGAGTGTAAGGACGCAGTCAAGGCGCAAGAACTTTGGAACGAGACGACTGAGGAGGTTATTTCCGTGAACACTGTTCGTGAAGCACTCCATCGTAAAGATTTTGTAGCTAGGGTCAAGAGAAAAAAAAACCATTTCTATTGAAAAGGCATCGCCTTAGGAGACTGGCATTTGCAATGAAATACAGCAGTTGGACCGTTGAAGATTGGAGCCGTGTCATATTATCTGACGAGTGTCAAATACATATCTTTAACAATGGAATGCGAGAGTGGTTCTGGAAGAAGCGTAATGAACCACTGCAAGAGCGTCACATACAGCCAACGATCAAACACGGTGGCGGAAGCATTATGATGCGGGGATGCATGACTTCATACGGCATTGGAAGGGCATGTCGCATAATAGAAAATCTTAACGCTGAGTTATATTCAAGAATCTTCGACCAAGAGATGATAGCCACGCTTCAACTGTATAATCTTAGCAAACAAGAGATAGTATTTCAATACGACAACGACCCCAAGCACAAAGCCAAACTCATTGATCGATGGTTCGAAAACAACCAAGTCCAAGTTCTCGATTGGCCTTCACAATCTCCAGATCTCTGCCCCATCATAATTTATGGGCTGAGCTAGTAGGACGTCTGAGGAGCAGATTCCCAAAGATAACGAGCCAGGATGATCTGTGGGAAAAGGTGAATATCGACTGGGAGTCACTCACTCAGGAGGATTGTTTGAAGTTGATCCGCACGATGCCAGAACGGATCCAAGCCGCTATTAAGGCAAAAGGAGGGTTTACTAAGTGGTAGTCGGAGAGCATTTTATTTTGTATAAATAAAGTGAAATAATTTTAATCAATATGCAAGCCGCAAACAGCTTGCAGAACTAAAAACAATTTTTTTTAACCAGTGCCGTCGCCTAGGATTTCGTTCTGCTTGCGAAGTCTTGGGCAAATGGAATTATTCGGCTCTTGGCAATGTGTGCCTTGCTTAGAACCATAATCTCCTATTAGCGAACTATTATGTGTACATCAAAGTGTATATCAATTGAATGTAAAGGAGAGGCTAATAGGTGAATTAACCATTTCATCGGTATCGTGTATTTCTTATTGTTTTTACTGAAATGAGGCGCCAATATTATGGTATTCCGAGCCACCTACGAAAACTCTTCGTGAGAAAACAGTTAAAATAAGGTTGGAAATGAACTACGAAAGCCGTTGGTATAGCTATATATATAAAATTAATCCCTGTGTTGTCTTGCAAAGTTTATTGTTCATTCTAATATCTGGATAGCACCCCATGCTTTTCACTGACGGTTATGCTCTTCTTATTGGGACAGGTACGGATGTGAATGGCAAGATTAGTTCAAGATACCAGAGCACAATCAACGATGTTGAATGGCTGTACGATGTGCTGACTGATCCATCGCGTTGCGCCTATCCAAAAGAACAAGTTACTTGTCTTAAGGGGGAAGAGGCGACACAAAGGAATATAGAAAAAGCCTTGAATCAATTATTCAGATACGCTGATGAAAACTCAACCGTTATTTTGTTTTTTTCAGGCCATGGTCATCTAGACGTATCAATGAGCAAAAGCTATCTCATCCCTTATGGTTTTCAAGCAGGAATGAATAATGAAGAAAATGCTATTTCTGGAGAGAGTCTTGCCTTTTATTTCAATGGGTCTATGTGCAAGAAGCAGATTCTCTTATTAAATTGTTGCTACGCTGGAGGTGTAATTCCTGACCTACTACCCCTTGGCAGTGAAGAGGACCAGGAGCTGGCTTTAGGAGGTATCCCTCTCAATGAAAAGCAAATCAATAGGCTGGCTGCAGGAAAGGGGTTCGCTGTAATTTCGTCTTCCTGAATAAATGAAAAATCGCTTACTGGGACGCGTGGGGGTAAGTTTGGCTCATCCCCATCGAAATATTATAGCGTATTTGTAGTTGGATTAATTGCGGCCTTGTCAGGCTGGAATCAGTGGGAAAATAAAAAAGGATACGTTTATATAACGGACCTAGCCTACAGGTGTATGGATTTTGTTATCGACAAGACCAGCAACCAACAGCACCCTTATTTTGATTTTAAAAATCTTTATAAGTTCCCAGTCGCTTATTATCATGGAAGAGAACTAACCAGGTCACTTTCACACAAGGAGGAATGGGAAAATTTTGTAATATTTGAGGATCAGAAAGTTGACGACCTAGCGGAGAAATTGCGCAAAGGTCCAAATCCTTCTACACCAAGTGAAGAGCAATATGGAGAGGCTAGGTCTAGTAATTCTGGACCAAATTTCCAAGCCAGTGGAAGTAATATTACTGTTTACTTTGGCAGTTATTTTATAGTGTAACGGTTGAATATTATTATTTTTCTCAAATGTGATAAATCCTTTGCTGTTTTCTAATCCTTTACTTTCGCGTACATTGCATGACAGAGATGAGAACTATAGATATTATCTATGTTGTTGGTCAATCATGTTATTTCAATAAGGATTTGGCGGCTGTGAAAAAAATGAATGTGGATTGTACTAATTGTATGGGTGGGCCAGTGACCGCTGGATATACTGGGATAGTTCAACCTGGGAATACCATTTCCTTCATGCTAATCTTAGAGAATGGAATGGTCGCAGTTGGTGATTGCGCCGATGCAATTTACTCTGGGCACGCTGGAAGGGATCCGCTGTTCATTCCGTCTGACCATATGCATATACTAAAGTCAACTGTACGTTCATGGCTGATGGGTCGCAGCGTTCTTCAATTTCGTCCCAATGCAGAAGAAATCGATAAACTAAGAATCGATGGTATCCAACTTCACACAGCACTGCGCTATGGTCTCACCCAGGCACTATTGAATTCCACTGCCCTCGCTATGTGTCGCACCATGGCAGAAGTAATTAGTGAAGAATATGGCATTTTAATCAGATTAAAGCCAATAGATATTTTGGCCTCTTGCCATCGCGGTGACAACAAGCAATTGGACCGGATGATCCTCAAGCGAGTTGCAATGCTTCCTCATGCTTCATTTAACGTGGTGGAAGACCTTGGGACACAAGGCATGGTACTATTAGATTACGCCCGTGATATTTCTACCCGTATTCGCGAGTTGGGGGATATTGATTACAAGCCACGTATTCATCTAGATGTTTATGGCACGCTTGGAGAATTTTTCAACTACAATATTGATGCATTGAGCGAATATCTTGGCCAATTGGCGAGGGCTGCTCAACCCATTGAATTGTTGATAGAGTCACCTATAATTGCAAAAAGCCGCAAAGCGCAAATCGATATATGTCGACGACTGCGTGCTACATTGCGTGCCAGTAACATTACCATTAAACTGGTTGAGACGAATGGTGCAACACGGTGGAAGATATTCGTGAATTCACCAATGCTGAAACTACAGACTATATTCATATTAAAACCCCAGATTTAGGTGGCATCAACAACACGATTGAAGCAATACTATACTGCAATTCCCTTGGAATGGGCTGCTGTCTTGGCGGCACTGCAAACGAAACGGACCCCTCTGCCCGCATATGCGCTCATATTGGACTGGCAACCAATCCAGATTTTATGCTATCTAAGCCTGGATTGGGTGGAGACGAAGGTGTAATGATTCTGAAAAATGAGATGTTGCGCACCATCAGCCTGGTTCAAAGACGTAGAGAATTAAGAAGTAAAAAATAAAATATAGCCATTCATAAGTGATGCAGAGCGACTAATAGCTTATGAGGATCAATACGACGAAGTATTTATGATTGAATACCATATTTTTTATTTAGGTGGTTGTATTTAATGGTTAGATAATTGAAACTCACTTTAAACTTGATTTTTACTAATTAATATTGCGCATATGATGTTAGTAGAGGCAAGAAAAGTAAAAAGAACTTGATATTCGTGAGCCAGAAGTTCTCGGGAAATATGTAAGAGTTGTGGAATGAACGTTCATATCTATAATTCTACTCGTTCACAATCATTTCAATACAGCTCAATCTTGGGAAATACAATCGGCTCAAGTTCACAACCAGGATACTATCATTCATAACTTACTATTCTAATTACAAATATTCTAATCCAAGGAGTCATATTAGCGAGTTTCTCTCTCTTCAGGTTCGGTCATAGAATTTATTAAAAGATACACTGTTTATACTACCCTAGCCAGACCTATGTCAGATCTCCATTATATTTGCTAGTTTTGGAAAAAATTGCACATATAATGTGCTCTACTCCAATTAACTGCAGTTCTTTCAGATAATAATATATTACTAAGATGCTTTTATGAACTTGATTTCCCAGTTGACTTGGCAGTTCCATTCCTTCAAACTAAATTAAAAATGCTTAGGTTACATAATTGATTAATAAGAGGCTTTAGCTTATATTATAATCAGCTAGATGGCGAGATAATGTTCTAGAATGCATAATCTACCAAGTTTATGAGCATATGGTCAAAATACTTTACATATGACACCAGTTCCCCCTGCCTTTACCCATAACACTCTGTATACTGTCTGGTTGGTTAAGAATTAATAGTATCACACGATATCATATACTATTTAGGAAAACTGAAACATACCAAAGCTTTACTTCTCTAGAATCTTCCATGACAATTGGATAGAATTTCGGAATCGAAGACGCTTGGAGAGATTCTCTGATCGAATTTTCTCTTATCAACTTCGTGAGTTGATTCGTTTTGAAGCTTTACGGATTCCAAAGTATTTGGAAACACCGGCTAGGTGACGAGTTGACATTACTGATTAAAAATCCCTTATTTTAAAAAATCCAAGCTATTTGGTAATTTCAAAATAATAAATTCCAAAATGAAAAACTTGAAAAACAAATAAAAAATTACCTCGGCTTATCATTCGGCATAGGCATCCTAGAAAATTTTAAATCATTTTCGATAGTATAAATACAGGGCGTAGTTACATTTTTAACCTCAATTTAAACAAGTTTTGTAACAATATGAAAGCTGGCCTCTTTTTGACTTCCATTGCATTCGCTCTTCCATTTGGCCTAGGACAACTACGTGATGAAACCCAGTATTTTTGCGGTGCATTTGGGAATGCCAATTCTGCAGCCACCTTTTCTTTCCGAATTTTTGACCGCCACCCAACTGTCGGATGGGCATGCACTACAATAAATAATGGCGTCAGAATCACTCCCAACATGAACCCTACGAGTCTCACCTCTGATGACATCGGTGATTTCTGCAGCACGTCTACCTGTGAGCCCAGTAAGCTAACGTTCTATAAAAACGAGATCAAGGCGGACACCGATTTGATTAAGCAATGCAGCAATATGAATGCCGATTTTATTGGCAATATCACTCAGGTTCTTAAAGACAAAGGTTGTGTGAAAAGCGAGGGAACAGATTCCGATGACCCCACTCGAAAATTCCTAGTACTTCATGAGAACACCGATAAAGTGAACTGTTGGACCTGGCCTGACAAGCTAAATAATTACAACAGCATATTCCGATGCAGTTAAATAGATCCTATGAGTTTCTAAGAAATTGCACCTATCATATTTACAAGTAGGTTCATACAACCCACTTGTTCAATTAATTAGTAAGCCGGATAGATTGTATGATTTAATATAGAATTTGAAATAAATTCATAGTAATTAGTAGGTTAAATAAAACAAATTCTTACTCTATTACAATCGGAATTTACAACATAAAGTTTGAGAAGTTTAATCACAGTAGTTAAGTAACCCTAAGTGCAACTTACCTACCATTTAAATCACTAGTACCCTATAAGAATTGCACTTTAATTAGTGCGATATTCGAACTTTTTATCATAATTGCAAGTGCCATTCTATAGATTTGTCTGCACGGATATGGCCATTGTCCATTAGTTTATTTAATTAATCACTATCTTATTGAATAATATTAACACTCTCAATATAGACCGCGTGTTAGTTGAATAAAACCAATATTAATAAAATATAGGATTTGCTAATACCATTGCCTAGTTTTGGAGGCCCTCCTAATTGGGCTGTTAACCAAATGAAATGCAGGCTATACATTCATTGTCAAAGATCATTTAGTATGCTCACATTTGACTGCGCCACTTTATTACTCAACCAGCAAAATATAAGAGATTAGCCTTCATAGGCTGGGCCAATGCCCTTTAGGCATCGTGCCCAAGGTTCTCTCCCTGGATGGTATCTGCTCCTTCGGAGCCCAAATCGTGCTTTATTCATAGTTACAGAAAATAATAATAAAATATAAAAAAGTATAAAATTGGAGTAAAATATTGATCAAATTTTTTCCAAATTGCTGTTTTTAGAATTGTAAAAAGTAATAATACTGAAAACAAAGTTATTTAAAAACGGTGTCTGCTCTCCTTGTTCCCTAGCTTTTTCGAAGCCTCCGAATCGTGCGCTAAGAATTAGTAATCCTCTACACTTGACAACAATCAACAATGAGCAAGCCCTGGAGCAGATCTTCGACAGACTGGAGCAATTGGAACGACAATATGAACGTCGACAAAATAGAAGAGGCCAGCAATACGAAGACGAAACAGAGGACTTCCACTCTGACAATGGTCCAGAAGAAGAGGAAGAAAAGTTGGTTTCCTGTAACAGGACGACCTACTTGCAGTACTTTCCATTATTATGTGACGGTTGATTTCATTCATCATACTACAAAAAACTATAAAACAAATATTAAAAAGGTAATAATAAACTCAAAATAAGTATGATGAATGAAATTAAC